>NW_028263377.1:4589386-4739698 GCF_051168715.1 Poecilia mexicana | reverse complement strand
GTTTGCTGAAGCAGTGGTTCATGTTTACTGTGTCGTACAAGTTTTTCTTGGCAAATGTCAGGCATATGGCTTCCATCAGAATGGAAATGTTACTGGTGGATATAGTCCTTTACGACCACAGTGTCGTTAAACATCGGTTTTCAATGTCTCAAGGAAAAAGTGACCGTCACATGTAGCCACTGGCAGGGCGAAGCATTCTTTCCTGGATTACGTACCACTAATTCATAGACAGTCTGGTGGAGAACCTTTTCTTCCCTTTTTTGCGATGCTAACTGTAGCATCTAGATACAGTGGGGAGAACAAGTATTTGATACACTGTTGATTTTTCAGGTTTTCCCACTTGCAAAGCTTGTAGAAGACTAATTTTTATCATAGGTACTCTTCAACTGTGAGTGATGGAATCTAAAACAAAAATCCAGAAAAATACAATGTATGATTTTTAAATAATTAATTTCCATTTTATTGTGTGAAATAAGTATTTGATACACCAGAAAAATGAAACTTAATATTTGGTACAGAAACCTTTGTTTGCAATTACAGAGACGTTTCCTGTAGTTCTTGACCAGGTTTGCACACACTGCAGCAGGGATTTTGGCCCACTCCTCCATACAGATCTCCTCCAGAGCCTTCAGGTTTCGGGGCCATCTCTGGGCCACACGGACTTTAAGTTCCCTCCAAAGATTTTCTATTGGATTCAGGTCTGGAGACTGGCTAGGCCACTCCAGGACCTTAAGATGTTTCCTACGGAGCCACTCTTTAGTTGCCCTGGCTGTGTGTTTTGGGTCGTTATCATGCTGGAAGACCCAGCCACGACCCATCTTCAGTGCTCTTACTGAGGGAAGGAGGTTGTTGGCCAAAATCTCACGATACATGGCCCCATCCATCCTTCCCACAATATGGTGCAGTCGTCCTGTCCCCTTTGCAGAAAAGCATCCCCAAAGAATGATGTTTCCACCACCATGCTTCACGGTTGGGATGGTGTTCTTGGGGTTGTACTCATCATTCTTCTTCCTCCAAACATGACGAGTGGAGTTTAAACCAAAAAGTTCTATTTTTGTCTCATCAGACCACATGACCTTCTCCCATTCCTCCTCTGGATCATTCAGATGGTCATTTGCAAACATCAGATGGGCTTTGACATGTGTTGGCTTGAGGAAGGGCACCTTGCATGCACTGCAGGATTTTAATCCTTGATGGTGTAGAGCAGGGGTCCCCAAGCTATGGCCTGTGGGCTGGATCTGGCCCACCTCCTCATTTGGTCTGGCCCCCTGAACAATACCAGAGAGCATTCAGTGTTTTTTTTTTCTTCATATTTATGTGGATTTTTCTTCAACCACCAGGGGGGCTCTTGAGCAGATATGAAACTTAGTTTCCCTCAATGGAATATATACTAGTCAGTACCAGTCACCGTTTCGCTCACGGTTTTTTCCCATTTGCATTCTGGGTAAAAATCTATCTACAAACGCGAATATGTTGTCGGCAGTAAACCCCCCGTCAACAAAAGTTTTCTAAGGTTTTTTTCTCGAAAAACTAAGACCAGCCGCCGACCAGAAAAGGGAACAGTTATGTGGCCCTTGCAGGAAAAAGTTTGGGGACCCCTGGCGTAGAGTGTTACTGATTGTTTTCTTTGAGACTGTGGTCCCAGCTCTATTCAGGTCATTGATCAGGTGCTGCCGTGTAGTTCTGGGCTCATTCCTCACCTTCCTCAAGATCAATGATGCTCCACGAGGTGAGATCTTGCATGGCACCCCATACCGAGGGAGATTTTCCGTTATTTTGTATTTCTTCCATTTTCTAATAATTGCACCAACTGTTGTTGCCTTCTCACCAAGCTGCTTGCCTATTGTCCTGTAGCCCATCCCAGCCTTGTGCAGATCTACAATTTTATCCCTGATGTCCTTACACAGCTCTCTGGTCTTGGGCATTGTGGAGATGCTGGAGTCTGATTGATTGAGTGTGTGGACAGGTGTCTTTTATACAGGTAAGGAGTTCAAACAGGTGCAGTTAATACAGGTAATGAGTGGAGAACAGGAGGGCTTCTTAAAGAAGAACTAACATGTCTGTGAGAGCCAAAATTCTTACTGGTTGATAGATGATCAAATACTTATTTCACACAATAAAATGGAAATTAATTATTTAAAAATCATACATTGTATTTTTCTGAATTTTTGTTTTAGATTCCATCACTCACAGTTGAAGAGTACCTATGATAAAAATTACAGTCTTCTACATGCTTTGCAAGTGGGAAAATCAGAAAAATCAACAGTGTATCAAATACTTTTTCTCCCCACTGTATATCATGTCCTCACCACTACATTCTTGGTGAATTTTTATCCTTTTATTTTAACACAGCAGTACCCGTTTGGTGTGCATCATGACTTTCTGGAGGATGTCATCTTCTGAGTTTTTTTCTCTGTGCTTTCACTCTTTGACCTCTAATCATTCTGTGGTTATGTAGATGGTGTTTCGTTCAGATCTCCAAAGAAATGTTTATTCTACATGTCTTGCTATTTCCACACAGCTTAAAACTATTAATTATTTTAGATCTTCTAGGCCTGAAGGAACCTCAAAATAATGTTTTCTACATCACTGATAATCCCACAGTTAACCCCTCACCTCCCAAAAGGCGACCCTTTCTGACGACTACAAGATGACGCCACGCCTGACACACTACTGTAGGACATGGCTGAGGTGTAGTAGTGCTTGGTCTGGTGGAACTGGGAGAAGTTCCTCTCAGATACACATTTGTTCAAACTAACATTTTCACCTGACTTTACCTCAATGATGAAATGACCAAATGAGGTCAAAGGTCACTTCGCACATTGAGACGACATATACAGGACATGGCATATTTGAATCTTTATGTATCTAAAATATTCCTGAACACGCTTGTGTGTAATAGGTTATGCCTGTCATATTTCTTTCTTATTTTTTTATATGTAAATAGATTTGTGTAATTTAGACTATGTAATTTCCCACCGGCAAAAGTTGTTGCCGAGTATAAAACCTACATTTTTGCTAATATAGCCAACATAAAATGTAATAATTCTTAAATATCATGTGTCAGGGAGGTCCAAGGATTGAAATGCATGCACTTATTTTGCAGGAAAAAAATTGGGATTAAACGGGTTAGTGCTACCCCACCAAACGAGCCTGATGGATGAAACATATTAAAAGTGGCAGGTTCAATGGAGGAAAATGATTATTTTGGTTATTATTTTCACATATTTATTATTACATCTGCAGTGATGTAAAATGTTCAATATTTGCCTTTGAAATGTAGCGGGGAGAAAAATAAAAAATAACAAAAAGGGGAAAAATGTCATGACGGTGTTCACTCTACGAACCCACATGCAAGAACACAATCAGATGAGTCAGAGTAAATAACAATAATAATGAGTTTATTGATTCCAGGGGAAGGGGAAGGGAGTGAATACTGGAGCGGATGACCCGGTCGTCTTACTGTCAACGAGAGGCAGAGGGTTAGTGGAGGAAGGAGTGTGTCTCTTTTTCCAGGAAAGAATTGAACTGGTTCTTACTAGATCAGAAGGTGAGTAGTTGAGAGCTGAGCGCTGGGAAAATGAGCCTCGTCGGAGGGCGGACAGGTTATTTGCGGCGGAAAGAGCGAAGTACGTCGCGGTCCAGTTGTTCCTTCTTTCCAGATGGGTTCGGGCCAGGATCGACAGATCCGCTGCGTCCCGAAGGGGAATCCACTGGAGACGGACCGAGACTGGGAAAGGTGAACACACGAGGGGTGGCGTCCGACCGGTAACACCGGCAGCGTCGAGGGAGGACACACGAGGGGAGCAACTCACAGACGGCGAAGGACAAGAGCTTTCTCTGAGCCCAAGGCTGATGGCACACACAGGAGTAGCGAGGAGGCAACAGGATAACCTGGTAAAGAGGACAACAAGGAATAAATAACGAGTAGATCACAGAGGGCCTTTCTCAGGAACGATAGTTACCGAGGTAAGCTAACACTCAGGCGATGAGAAGTTGTTCAGCCGCTGCTTATATCTGCAATCCACGCCCTCCAAACAAGCTACAGGTGTGGCCACGGGGTTACCCCCGCAGCCTCCCAGGGGCTCGCCTCTGGCGACATCTAGAGGATGCCCAGAAGAAGGATGGAGCTCCAACAAAACAAAAACTCAAACCAAAAGAAAAGCAAAACAAAAACACAGATCCTGACAGTACCCCCCCCTCAACGGACGCCACCTGGCGGCCGAGCAGAGGATGAGGGGTGCGAGTCCTCAAAATCCCTAATAAGGGTAGAGTCCAAAATAAGCGATCCAGGAACCCAGGAACGTTCCTCTGGACCATAGCCCTCCCAGTCGACAAGGTACTGGTGGCCCCGACCTCGCCGCCGGGAGGCAACAATCCGGCGGACGGTGAAGGCCGGATGGCCATCTATGTCACGGGCGGGTGGAGGGGGTTCGGCCGGAGGGCAAAGGTTACTGGATAGGACGGGTTTGAGCTGGGATACATGAAAGGTAGGATGGATGCGTAGAGACGGGGGGAGTCGAAGTCGCACAGCTGAGGAACCCACGATCGCCAATACCTCGTAGGGGCCGATGAACCTGGGGGACAACTTCTTAGACATAGATTTAAGGGGAATGTTGCGTGTGGATAGCCATACCTTTTGGCCTACGGAGTATGTCGGGGCTGGAGTTCTTCTTCGGTCCGCCAGTCGTTTGTTAAGAATAGCCGTGTTGCTGAGGGCGGAGATGGCATCCTTCCAGATCTTATGAGTTCTGCGGATGTGATGCTGGACTGACGTGACCGAAATGTTTTCTTCATCAGATGGTAGGAGTGGTGGTTGATATCCAAGGACTATTTCAAAAGGAGAAAGACCAGTAGCTGCAGAAATGTGACTGTTGTGTGCGTATTCTACCCAAGGAAGGTGTTGGGCCCAGTCGTCGGGGTTGGTGGAGGTGAGACATCGCAGGGTGGCCTCAAGCTCCTGGTTCATACGCTCCGTTTGCCCGTTGGTTTGGGGATGGTAACCGGAGCTGAGAGCCACTTTGGCTCCCAGGGCGGAGCAGAACTGGCGCCAGACCTGCGAGACAAACTGGGGACCCCGGTCCGAGAGAATCTCCTGAGGAATCCCATGGAGCTTGAATACATGTTTTATGAGGAGCATGGCGGTCTGAGCAGCAGTGGGTAACTTACGAAGTGAAACGAGATGACAGGCCTTGGAGAAACGGTCGATTATAGTTAGGATAGTGGTCATACCTTTAGAAGTCGGAAGTCCGGTAACAAAATCGATAGCGATGTGGGACCACGGCCGCTTAGGTGTGGGTAGCGGTTGGAGAAGGCCTGCCGGAGGTTGATTTGACGACTTGTTTCTTGCACAGACTGTGCAGGCTGAGACATACTCCTTGACATCCTTGTGTAAGGATTTCCACCAGAATCTGCGACTTATCAGTCCGATGGTGCGACTGATGCCAGGGTGAGCTGAGAACTTGGATGCGTGAATCCACTGGATGAACCGGGAACGGACAGCTGAAGGGACATACAATTTACCCGGAGGACAGGATTCTGGAGGAGCTTCGGTTAGTTGTGCCTGACGGATGATGTCCTCCATCTCCCAGGTGACCACTCCTACCGTACAGCTAGGTGGGAGGATGAAAGCTGGGGTCTCCTCCGAGTCGTCAAAGGAATGGATCCTGGACAGAGCATCCGGTTTCACGTTCTTTGAGCCTGGACGATAGGAAATAGATAAGTTAAACCGTGAGAAGAACAGAGACCAGCGTGAGTGACGGGGGTTGGATCTTTTAGCTGACTGAAGATATGACAAGTTTTTATGGTCGGTCCAGACTAAGACAGGTTGCTCCGCTCCCTCAAGCCAGTGGCGCCATTCCTCTAGCGCCAACTTTATGGCTAAGAGCTCTCTATCCCCCACATTATAATTGCGTTCGGCTGGGGAGAGCCTGCGGGAAAAGAAGGCACATGGATGCAGTTTAAGATCTCGATCGGAGGTTTGGGAGAGAACAGCCCCGACCCCAGTGTCGGAGGCGTCCACCTCCACCACGAACTGTTTAGTGGGGTCGGGCTGGACCAGAACAGGAGCCTTAGCGAACCGTGACTTGAGCTCAGCAAAGGCTGCATCAGCTTGATGATTCCAACAGAACACCTTCTTGGTAGAGGTAAGAGCCGTAAGGGGAGAGGCCGTCTGGCTGTAATTACGGATGAACCTTCTATAGAAGTTAGCAAACCCAAGGAAACGTTGTAATTGTTTGCGGGTCTCGGGTTTAGGCCAGTCCAGGACTGCTTTTATTTTATCCTCTGCCGCTCTTACCTGTCCGCCCTCAAGGACGTAACCCAGGAAGGTAACAGATGGACGGTGGAACTCACATTTCTCGGCTTTCACATATAGTTTGTTCTCCAGAAGCCGCTGGAGAACCAAGCGAACATGTTTCTGGTGTTCAACGAGGGACTTGGAGTAAATCAAGATGTCATCTAGATAGACAAAAACAAAAACATTAATAAAATCTCGGAGGACGTCATTAACCAGGGCCTGGAAGAAAGCGGGAGCATTAGACAGGCCAAACGGCATAACCAAATATTCGTAATGTCCCATGGGAGTCTTGAATGCCGTCTTCCACTCATCGCCCTCTCTAATGCGGAGCAGGTGATAGGCGTTTCTGAGATCTAACTTAGAGAAAATGGTAGCGCCCTGAACGGGCTCAAAGGCTGAGGAGAGCAGGGGTAATGGGTACTTATTCTTAACAGTGATTAGGTTTAGACCTCTGTAATCTATACACGGTCTCAGTGAACCATCCTTCTTTCCTACAAAAAAGAAACCAGCACCCAGTGGGGACGAGGACGTCCGAATGATGCCCGCTGCGAGGGACTTATTGATGTAGTCCTCCATAGTATGACGTTCAGACCTGGAAATGTTGTAGAGCCTGCTATTGGGTAGTGGGGCTCCAGGCAGGAGGTCGATTGCACAGTCGTAAGGTCTGTGAGGCGGAAGAGACAGGGCTTTGTCCTTACTGAAAACAGCAATGAGGTCGTGATACTCACTGGGCACTGAGGTAACATCGGGGGGGTCGACCTCAGCAGAAGCTGAGACTGAGGTCTGAGCCGGGACAGCGGAGCGGAGACAAGAGGAGTGGCACTTGGTAGACCAGGAATCTATCTTGGCCTCCACCCAATCTATTCGGGGGTTGTGTGTGAACAGCCAGTTGAAACCTAGCACAATGGGTGAGCTGGTAGCAGGAAAAACATAAAAAGTTATTTCTTCAGTGTGGTTACCGGAAATTAACAGGCGAAGAGGTTTAGTTTTATGGGTGATCTGGGGTAGATTTCTCCCATCCAGGGCTGAGACACGGAGAGGAACTGGTAGGGGTTCGATCTCGACGGGGAGTTGATGAATGATGTCAGAACAGATGAGGTTCTGTTCACATCCAGAGTCGATGAGGGCTGACAGGGAGAGTGAATCGGTCTGATAAAATAGAGTGACTGGAATTACTAAGCGGGGTCTTGATGAGGGTGGTGCCGGCAGTCTTCCCGCTCCGAATGCCGGCCCTACTGGTTTAAACGAATGGGACAGTTAATGATTACATGATTTGGCTCACCACAGTAGAGGCAGAGTCGTGAGCGCATCCTCCTTTGCCGTTCTTCTGGTGTAAGCCTCGTGTGTCCAAGTTGCATAGGTTCAGGCTCATGAACTGTGGAAGAAGGAGGTGAATGCTGGGTAGAGGGCTGACTACTGGTTAGAGACACACGAGGAGAGAAGGCTCGGCGGGATCGTTCCTTAGCCCTGGCACGGATACGATTATCCAACTTTATTGTTAGATTTATAAACTCATCTAGTGACTCCGGTTCGTCAAGGGCAGCAAGTTCATCTTTAATTTGTTCGTTTAGCCCATGGAAAAAGGCGCTCTTAAGAGCAATGGGGTTCCAGCCCGAAGCTGCAGCCTTGATTCTAAAGTCAATGGCGAAATCAGAAACACTTCTCTGGCCTTGTCTTAGCCCATGTAATTCTCTGGCGGCAGACATTCTCTCTGTCTCCTGGCAGAAAACCTGCTTTAGCTCAGCCAGGAATTCAGGATACGTACATCCGTAATTGGACGCAGTAGTGAATCGGGCTTCGGCCCAGTCTAAGGCTCGACCCGTCAATAAGGATAGCATGTAAGAAATCTTAGCATCATCATGGGGAAAACTCTGCGGTGAATGGTTAAAGACAATAGTACACTGGAGGATAAATCCCTTAACCTTCCTGATGTCACCTGAGAACTTCTCCGGTGTAGCTGGACGGACCTCCGAAATCCCGGAATGGACGGGCGGATCTGGAGTTGCGGGAGGAGCAGGAGAGGGGTCAGGAACCTGTTGTACTGAATTCTGAAGAAAATTAGAAAGTTCAGTTAGTCGACGGTTTGTCTCTGCTTGGCGGTTTCCCAGTTCTCTTAACGCTGAATCATGGGACTGAATTAAGGCGTGTTGATCGGATAAGGCTCTTCTGATTGAGTCCGCGGAGGTTGTGATCTGGCCTGAGTGTTCTGTCATGACGGTGTTCACTCTACGAACCCACATGCAAGAACACAATCAGATGAGTCAGAGTAAATAACAATAATAATGAGTTTATTGATTCCAGGGGAAGGGGAAGGGAGTGAATACTGGAGCGGATGACCCGGTCGTCTTACTGTCAACGAGAGGCAGAGGGTTAGTGGAGGAAGGAGTGTGTCTCTTTTTCCAGGAAAGAATTGAACTGGTTCTTACTAGATCAGAAGGTGAGTAGTTGAGAGCTGAGCGCTGGGAAAATGAGCCTCGTCGGAGGGCGGACAGGTTATTTGCGGCGGAAAGAGCGAAGTACGTCGCGGTCCAGTTGTTCCTTCTTTCCAGATGGGTTCGGGCCAGGATCGACAGATCCGCTGCGTCCCGAAGGGGAATCCACTGGAGACGGACCGAGACTGGGAAAGGTGAACACACGAGGGGTGGCGTCCGACCGGTAACACCGGCAGCGTCGAGGGAGGACACACGAGGGGAGCAACTCACAGACGGCGAAGGACAAGAGCTTTCTCTGAGCCCAAGGCTGATGGCACACACAGGAGTAGCGAGGAGGCAACAGGATAACCTGGTAAAGAGGACAACAAGGAATAAATAACGAGTAGATCACAGAGGGCCTTTCTCAGGAACGATAGTTACCGAGGTAAGCTAACACTCAGGCGATGAGAAGTTGTTCAGCCGCTGCTTATATCTGCAATCCACGCCCTCCAAACAAGCTACAGGTGTGGCCACGGGGTTACCCCCGCAGCCTCCCAGGGGCTCGCCTCTGGCGACATCTAGAGGATGCCCAGAAGAAGGATGGAGCTCCAACAAAACAAAAACTCAAACCAAAAGAAAAGCAAAACAAAAACACAGATCCTGACAAAAAAAAATCAAGTAAAGTGCTTTGTATTTGGATGCAGTATTGGGTCAACGTACTTTCTAACACAGAAAAAAAACACAATTATAAAAAACATTTTCTAAATTAACACAGCTCAAGTAGAGTAAGTTAGTGAGACCTCCAAGTAACTTACTAAAAGTAAATATTGATTTCAATTTGAAAACTGATTTGTCAACTTATTATTTTCAGTTCAATACCGTGTTTGCATTTACAGTGTGTATACTTTAAACTGCATTCCCATTCAGTCTTCAAATTCAATCAAATTTGTTGACAACACAACAGTGGTTGGTCTGATTAGAGATGAAGTTCATGGTGCTCTGCAAGTAACCTGTTGTTTAATACTTTTAAGACAAAAGAACTGATAGTTGATTTTAGGATTCGCCATCCTCTGGAGATGAGTGATGTTTATGTGGAATAGTGCACTCATTCCAATTTCTTGGGGTGTTCATATCTCACTATCTCTCCTGGTCGTCAAGAACTTAAAGAGTGTCAAAAAAGCACACCTGTGAGGATTTGGTTTTCCTGTGTATTTATTTAGGTTTCTGTGTTCAGGTTAGTCTCTGTGTTGTCCGTCTATCCACTAGTTTGATTGTCTCCAGCTGTCTCTTGTTTCCCCTTCATTACTCCCAGGTGTATTTAATCCCACCAGTCTGTGTTTCCCTGTCGGGTCCCTTGTCGGGTCACATCTCTTTGCATTATGCCAGTTGCTTCCATTGTGTGAGTCATTGCCTGTGCTGCCTGGTCTGGATCGTGTCTTCCATCATTAAACCATCGTTTCTCTCACTTCAGCCTGGGTCCACCATGTTTACCTCACCATCATCCAACAATTCATGACACCAGCATCTTGTAGATTCTAAGCAAAACCCACTTGAATCCACAGCTGATGAGGTCCTTCGACAGATCAACAGTGAAGAGTACTTATATTTTTCTCATAGAAAAAACGTCCCTAAATTTCATTTCCAACATCCTGTCCAAACATTGTATTGTCATCTGTTGAGATAAAAATCTGTTTTTTAGTTTATAGCCAAAAATATCAAATTAATGTTCCAATCTCTCAACATGAGATTAACAAGGAATTCAGTCAACACTATCCAAAGCTTAACTAGTAGTTATCATTTGGATTATTTTCATCAGTAATGTGAAATGGATTATTTTCACAGAGGTGAAAGAAGGAAGTCCTAAAAACATGTTTGATATGGGATTCAAATGGTACATGCTGATCAAGCATCACTCCGCAAACAAATTCAGCATGAAGGTAGAGGAACAGGAAGTGATTTGAATCAGTGTGCACCTGGTAGAAACGGGTAACAAACACAGCTCTCAGGAAGAAGGTATTTTTTGACAGTACTTTACAGTTGCTGCATTGGTAATTTCAATAAGTCAGAAGTTTTAAAAGGTCAGTTTTACAGAGCTAGATCTTAAAAGAATGCGCTTCAACAGATTAAATGCTATCTTTTCTCTGATGTCCAAAGGTCTGATAGATCTGAAGGGCGTTGTTTAGTGGTTGTGTGGGTGAGTCACTCCTAAAGGTGTGGCTTCATCTTCAGGCGGACAGGTTTGTTCGGTGCTTCGGTGATTTGTTTGGAAGGAGACAGGCCAGTGATTCAGGTGGGTTAAACTAAACCTTTTTTTAATAAGCATCTTATAGCAACTTATAGACCCTATCAGCAAACAGAGAACCGACCTGTGTTATTGTAATCCTACAGTGTACAGGTAAGAACTGCCTTTGAAATCCCAGCACTGAAATGTCACAGAGGCTGAAATATTTTTAATTTCTGGTCTCAAAGGATGAACTTTGAACACTTTAATTCATGTTATTTAATAATCTAAAAATGTCATTTGTTAGAGTTTTGCATTACACCCCTTTAGCTTTTATTCTAAAGTTCAGACATTGTATTTAGTAATTGTTTAAGCTGATATATTTAAATAACTTTAGCAAAGTTTTATTTTTGCCAGGAGAAATTAGTTTTAATAATTTTCTGTAACGCTTCCATTGGTTTTGTTTTCTGGGAAATCAGAAAGCAGTTTAAGTGTATGGTCCTCTTTATGCCACTTGTGATTACTTTCATTTTTACAACATGTTCATGTTCTGTTTGGCAGTGTTGCAATCATAGAACCATGACAAATTTATGTCAACAAGGTAAGAATTGTGGATTTTGCGATTTTATATACTCCACCTGTTTGCCCCCCTTCTCTGGACTGCTACATTGACGTCGCGTGCCAAACCTGCGTAGCGACTCACGATGGATGCACCCAAACTGAAAGTTTCAGTTCCTCTCCATGTATCAGCCAGTGTGTTGATGATGACTCTAGGCCCCCACCCATGAAAAGGTCGGCCAGCATGATTGTCGAACAAGCCCTTGGGAGGTGGACAAGGACTTCCAGCAGCTGCTGGAAGAACTGGAGCTGCAACCGAGTGGCCCGGAGGCCCCGGACTCTTCAAGTGACAACCCACCTCCGCTGAGTCCTGTTGGGAATCCTCCCGACAACGCCGGATGTATGGGAACCTGGCCTTCTCCACCTTCAAACCTGACGGAGTATGACATCGTAGATGCCTGGAGTGCCTCACTTTCCCCTGGGGATTGTTACGATGACGACATCCTGCAGCTCGACTTTGATGAGGACATGGACTTCCTTTGATTGACCTCTGCGTTTTCTGCAAATGCTCTGATCGATCTCAAGGAGGGAGTGTCGTGAAACCTGGTTGGAACTGGTTGAGATCTTACCGGAGCACACAGAAAATGGATCACAACAGCCTGAAAGAAATAAAGTAATCTTGTATTATGATTACAGATGATTCTTGTTTTGCTGTAATACGAAGTTATTATGAATTAATTATGATAAAGAAATATGTAATCCTTTTCATTGAGATACAATGGTTTGATTTTATTTTATAATTTTCTATGATTCTGGTTAAAGATTATAGTTAAAGGAATGAGAAGTTAATGTAGATTACAAAGTCAATGAAATGTCACAGTGTCATAAATAGAACCATAAATAGAAATGGAGCTTTAGCAGAGGTTCAAGCTGGAAGACTCCGCCCCCTCCGTTCACCCATTGACGTCATGCTCATCCCCGTCCTCAGCCTGGACCTCACCCTGCACGTTCAATCAGCAATCAGGCTCTTCATAAGAGGATCCACACCCAAACCGTCAGACGCTTCCCAGCTGCGTTCAACCCACCACCTCCCCATCTCCACCCTCATCCTTCGGTTCTCCAGGATGGAACCCTTCCTGACCACCACCACCAGTGTCGGGCCCCGGGGGAGAGCATCCCTAATCAGTTATCGGGATGTTCATCGAGTTCACATCAAATCTCAGCTCAAATCAGCTGCCGGGGCCCGAGCGCCAAAGAACTGTTATTCATTGCTGTCATTAAATCTTTTAATTGTTTCTTGTTCTCGTCTGAGTCTTTCCAGATTGAACTGAGGGAGTGAGAGAGCAGTCAGTACGAAAGAAACAGGAAGTGAAACTGTTTAAGCTGCACGGAGGAAACGGGTGCAGAAGGCAGACAGAGAACCGAGAGTACAGCTCAGAAGAAAAAAGTTAATCTGCAGCTTGAGATTAACCAAGGAACAGTTGACGTGAGGAAAGTTGTGTGGGCCATGGGTCGTTGACACGTACGAGACGGAAAAAGCAGAAATGAAAGAGTTGAGCGGTTACCGAGAAGATAAAAAGACACCAGACAGAAGGTTCTAGGTTCTTTGTCCCGCAGCGTTCGAGTCGAGCACATGGAGATGCAGAATCAACAGAGGGCTGCGTGATGATACCCCGGGACGACTACTCGCTGCACAAGGAAGGAACAAGATCCATTTACCCACAACCCGGGATTCTGATTCGACTGCGGCCCCACACTCAACCCAAAAAGATTCCAACGATGCTGCAGTGGACATGGGGAATAGACAAAGATCGTATTTGGATAAAGAACTGAGTTCATTGAGGATTCTCACCAGTTCAACTTTGGATCTATTCTAAAAGGATTCTGCCAAGACAAAGACAGGACTCCATCCATGGATGTTAAAGTTCTCTGCTGCCAAGATCGTCTCTGCATCTGGGTTCAAGTAATACTGCCTCCCCCAAAGCCTCTATTTAGATCAGGACACAGTGTAGGGTTAGAAGTAGGAGTAATTTCTAAAAATTCTTAAAAGTATTAATTTCTTAATTTTTATTGAAATGCTGTATGTCTTTTTCCCTTGCTAAAGCTTGCTAATAAAATACTAAAGTCTAATTTGATGTTGTGAACAGTTAATTGAGTCAACTAGATTTAATTCTTCTGATTAATGTGAAATCAATGTTGATGGTCCTAGTAAATTAGGGTGGCTTCGTATGTTCTTTAGTTCAGATAAATAATAACCCTGGGACTTATTCCTAGTTGCTAAAATTATCTAAGCTATAACAAGTGCACGTTAATAATCAGAGAAAGAGCTGCCGTGAACAGATGTGGTTTATGAGCTCGGACACTGGCAGGGCTACTCCGATGACTGAATCATAGACTGAAGCGGGTCGTAACGTCTGGATGAAGGTAGTTAGAGCTTAGACGAATCTTTCTCGCTCCCAGCCTAAACAAAAGTTCTCTACATTCTTATTTGCGGTAATATTCTGGAATTAGAGGCTTTTCGGACCCATGAGATGGAGAGCTGGTCAGTAATCAGTCCGCTGGAGTTTGGGAGGAGTTAGGGCCGTGGCTGAATACTGTGGATTAACAAAAAAAAAAAAAAAAAATATATATATATATATATATATATATATATATATACATATATATATAAAACAGTGCTGCAGTGTAGAACCCCAGTGTTTCCTCTTTTTTTGTTCCTTGCACATTTGAATATCTGTTTTGTCTTACAAACTGTCATAAATTTCTTTTCAGGTTCAAAATGAGCCAATCAGAAATTGAGGCCTGGAGCCAGGAAGATGTTCATCGTTGGCTTATAACTGAAGTCAAAGTTTCTCAGAGTTGTGCTGATAAATTCATTAAAGAAGAAGTTTCAGGGGAATTTTTAGTCTCCTTTGAAAAGACAGACATTGTGGATTTAGGGATCAAACATGGTCCTGCTGTGAAGATCTCTTGTTATGTGGAAAGTCTGACTAAAGGATCAGGTCATAAGTCAGAATATCCTGCATATGTAAACACCTGGACCAAGGAGCAGGTGAGCCAGTGGTTCCTGCAACATGTAAAACTTTACCCAAAATACGTAGAACAACTTCTGGAGGAAGATGTTTCTGGGGATTGTCTGGTCTGCTTCAAGAAGCAGGACTTTCTGGATTTAGACATAAAAAGTGGTCCTGCTGTGAAGATTATAGCAGAACTGAAAAAGCTGAATGACAGACCAGAACCAAGCCTTGAGCCAATAACGAGCCAGAGAGAAGGAGATGATGTTAGCCTGCCTCAAACTCTAGACAATACACAACCAAAGTCAAAGAAGAAAACTGAATCAGAACCTCCGTCTGAAAAAACTTCAACACAAAGTGAAGTGCAGACAACAAAACGAGAAGCTTTGGGAGCGACACACAAAGCTGCAGAGGTAAAGTTACAAATAATTTCTTTCCAGTTATTCTCTGCTAAACTTAGCATGCAACCAACATGCATAAAATACTAGCTCACACACAGTGTAAGGTGTGATGAGGTGCAGGCCCGGCGGCAAGGGCGGACATTGAGGGACATTACCCGCCCATGGGGTCAGCTGTGCTCCCCCTGGACTGGAAGCTGTTTGTTGTTTTTACTCCAGAGTGCCCAACTCTGTTATTCCTATATCAATTTGATACAGTAGGGGCTTCCGCACTTCCTTCTGTCACTTTTTTCAGCCATTAAAACGGTTTAATCGTTAACACGTCGTGACCTGTTTTTCCAAGCCGCCTCTAAACGCAACATGAACGCTGGGTTTACACCTGTGTGGGAGCGAAGGAGACCTTCTGCTGCTGTGCAGAGCTAGTCAGGTGTGTGTTAGAATCATGGCAGCAAACCAGCAAAACGCAAAGAACTTTGCACAGTTTTCCCCCCAAACTAACTGACTGGGTTGAGCAAAGGTGTTGGATGCAGGTAATGTTAGCTAAAAGATGACTAGCTAATACCAATACACCACCTTAGCCCTTGTGTGTGCGAGGACTGAGGCAAACGTAGAGGACTGTGGAAAATGATACAAGTTTTACGTGTGTGGTCAGTTGGACCCCATTTTCTGGACACAAGGGTTAAGCTTGTTGACTAATAGCCTGTAGGCTACTGATGTTGTTGCTTATGTTCAAAAGTATGTAGAACTTGTTACATTGAGTAACTTTTTTTGGGAAAAAAGGTGCTTAGATGTGCAGCAAACTAATGACGTATGAGGGCCGCACTGGGATAACTCGGGGAAATTCAAACTGTTTGACGCGTGCTTCGAGTAACTCCAGGCCGCTTCTTTGTTTTGAAATCATCAATTTATTCCTCTTTGATTGTCTTACTTCAGATCTTACACAGATTGACACCGACTGACCAGGCCAAACCATACAATAGTGCCAACAATAAACGGCATTATAACACGGTCAACAGAAATTATGACCACCCCGGTGCACCCGCTTCCTCAAACATACAAAGCCAGCACGCCAGTATGGCTCCCATTCATACCTTTAGTGACAGTCACGCCCACCTCGACACACCCACCACCCAAGTGTCAAAGCCGTGTGCTCCTGTCACCTCAATAATCATTCATGTCATTCATATGGCTCTTACATTCCGGCCCCTGATTATTACAAAGATAATTATCTGAAATGTTAACATGTAAGAGACAATCCTAAGAAACAAATAATCATGAATTGCTCCATATGAAATTTATTTAAATCTATCTTTTAGAATAAGCAATCAACTAGAGAAAAGGAAGTCACTGGTAATGAGAAAGGAGAGAAAAAAGTTGTTAAATGTTCATGGTGTCTCCGCCTCCTGAAGCAGGCACAACTTGGTAATGGGTCTGTCCAGGTAGTTCATCTTTGGCTAGATGCGAACTGACCGCACCAGTCCCCCTTTATCTGGAACAATGTTCACAACTCTACCCATTGACCAAGAGTTGCGTGGAGCAGAGTCGTCCACGATGAGGACAACATCTCCTGGAAGAAAGTTCCGTCTTGTCCTTTGCCACTTCTGCTGCTCTTGTAGTTGAGACAAGTATTCCTTTAACCAACGCTTCCAGAAGAGATCCGCCATATATTACACTTGTCTCCATCTTCACCGAGCGTAGATATCACTCTTGGAAAATCCTCCTGGTGGCAGTGAAGGCATGGTCTTTCACAGAAGATGATTTGGAGTTAGTGCTTCCAGGCCGTGGGCATCAGTAGAGGCTTTGGTTATAGGTCGACTGTTTATGATGGCCTCAACTTTGCAGAAAACTGTGAAGACTTTCCTTACCAAGACTGTGTTCTCAGAACAGAATTTAACACTTTCAGAACAGACTTAATAAGACTTTCTATAAAGCTGGTTCCATTGTCTGAACGTAGCTCCAGCACTTGACCACGTCTGGCAATAAATCTTCGGAGACCATTGATGAAGGAATCTGTATCCAGTGAATACAACATCTCCAGGTGATCTGCTCTTATTGCCATGCAGGTAAAGATGACTCTATCGTTTTAACAGGCTCCTGCCAAGTTTTATTTCAAAGGGTCCAAAACAATCCACACTTCAGAGATGTGAAGGTCTTTAGCCAATATGGCTGGATATTTAGCTTCAGTATGCATAGCTGCTTTGCTTAGCCTTCACCAACTCTTAGTACACCACCTTCGAGAATAGGATTAAGCTTATAGAGCTGGCTTGTTTTCTTCACACACTCATGTTTCTGTAAACTTATAATTTCCGCTGGATATCGCTTTCTTTGACAGTAGCAGATGATGACACTCTCAGCGTTTCCAAACTCCTCCACAGATAAGGCTCCCAATGCAACCCTTTTATTGTACACATTCATTTCTTTCTTCAACCTTTCTTGAAGTGTAACATCATCAAGATCATAGTCAGAGGTTATTATTGCTATGTATTCATTTTGCCCCACCCCCCAAAATAAGCAGTTAAACTCATCTGGAGTCAAGACTGATGAGGTGTGGTTTTGTGGTTAGATCAAAATACAGTCTGGAGTTGGAATGAAGTCAAGAGTTTATTCAACCAAAAATAAAAAAACTGACAAAATCAGAAGCAGGTGGAGAACAGAAGCATTACAACAGAAGACAAATGGGTAGTAATGGAAAGAGGAAGTGAAAGAAATACCATTGAAAGCAGAAGTTTACATACACCATATAAAAATACCTCCCCTCATCCCCTGCTTTCCCCCCAAACTATCTGAATACACTTTTGTTGTTTTAGCTCAATTGGGATTTTACAAACCATAATGACAGAAAAAAATTTTAAAGACAATTTTTATTACTTTCTTCAAAGTCAAAAGTTGAAACAAACTTGGTACCATTAGTCGTAAGCTGTATGACTTACAGGGGTGCGGTAAAGGGGTGAAAAGTGATGACTATTCTAGGGGCCCTTACCAGCAGGGGGCCCTCCACAATTGAATTATTTATATTTTGTTCATAGAAATAAAAACAAAATTGAGGTTCTGTCAAATATAATCATATTATATTTTCAAAGATTGTTTTTAGCAGTAAAAATTTAATGTTCCCACTCCCAGACCAAAAAACACACATCCGTTTTTGCTCTGAACCTCCCTGGATCTGCATGAAATGGTTCGTTCCTGCTTGGAGCGCTTAACAGTGACGTATGCAGCTACAGTCAGTAGAAGCGACTGTGCCAGCTACTATGCTAAGAAAAGTTATAAAATCAGGTTTTCAAAAACAAGAGAGAGAGAGAGAAAGGCAAGAGTGTTACTTTATAACCCAGTTTTTCTCCAAGAGAGGTGGGAAGACTGTGTGAGATTATCAACCATTTAGCATAATTAGCTTAGCTACAAACTACTGTTTGCCTCAATTTTACTAGCATTTAATGAATTAAGGAAAAAATGACCAAGATTTAACTTGTTTTCTTCCCTTGTACCACTTAACAGAGGAGTCAGTCAGCAGCAGTTATAACCCACGTCGCTCCTGACCTGTTCTCTTCTGAGTGAAATTAAAGCTGCAGTATGTCACTTTTATTAAAAAAAAAAAAAAATTCACATATATTTTTTTTAAATTGTCATTATGTTGTCATTATGTTGTGACCAGGAGTGAAAGTAGTTTTAAATTTTTGTGTGCTTTGGAGTTTCTGTGCTGATTAATTTTTTTGCGAAGCGATAAAAGCTGGTAGCTCTTGAATTGCTACACAATAAAGCTGTATTTCCCTCAGCTAACTTGCTGCAATGTTGACACCTTGAGATGCCATGAGAGCTAAATTCTGAACATCATGGCATGGAGTGCATCCCAGTTTTCCATGTCTGGCATATAACCATTCATTTTAGCTATTAAACTGGTTCTATTGGTTCTGTGTCCAGACAGAGGGATAACCAGTAGCCCAGCATCACGACTTGTTTGTTCTGAAGATCCTGCAGCTTCCACTGCGTCTCCTCACCCTGACTCTCATACTGATAGGAACCACAGAGAACTGATAAGTTAAAAGCACATCTTCTGAAGTTGGGATGTTTTTCCTCCAACAGGTTCCAGAGGAATCACCTCAAACCAGATGTTGGACTGGATTTTATTTCACTGTCATTTGTGAATGTTAGAGCCTCATTTTCAACAGTGGAGCTATAAAGGTTGAAAAAGGTTGTCACTTTGAAGAAAGTCTCATCAACCTCTTATTTTTCCACTAAATAAGAGGCAAAAACGTTTTTGATAGAGGAAAAGCCTCTCAGACTCTGAGCTCAAAGCAAGATGCCAGAGAGCAATACAACTATTATTTTTAAATTAGACAATTTAATTTCACATAATTATCGTGGTAGAAGCCATTTGTTTGTTAAATACTTAATGAAACATATTTACCGTGTTTGATGTTTGTTGTGAATGACGTATAGTCACAAATAACGAGGTAATTAGTCTAAGTTTGTCGTTTATTGAACGTTCAGAAACTACACCGGCTGTGATGTGCCACAGCAAAGGTAAAACAACCCGAACAGGTGATCAACTCAAAACCACTTGCGCCTTTTTACTCTCCGTCTCTGTCATTTAAGCACACCCATTGCGGTGGCAACCAGTCGCTTCTCGAGCCGAGCACAGATTACGTTTAAAACATGTAGTCCATTACGATATCAAGTTTTCAGGCTTGATATTTATTTTGCAATTATTAATAAGCATCTCATGAACACAACGGTGGTTGATTAGTTAATTTTAAACTCCTGCTCTGCTAGTTATTTTGGTAATGGAACCAAAACGCGCAGAATTGCGCAACACCTTGTTGAAACAAAAAAACAAACAAACAAAAAAAAGCTATTTATTAACTGATTAAGTTGTGTTTTAGATTGTTCTTGAAAAACTAATCAGTCACGGCTGATTAGTGGTGCACTCACAGCTGCACAGTGAACCCATTGATTCTTTATAGCAGACAGCTGCTCCTCTCTTGCAGGTATTGCGTACCCCCGCTAAATCTTTTAGCGGTACACAGTACCCTGCCGTACCCCCTTACTTTCACCCCTGGTTGTGACAGTATGGTATGAGAGGTAATCTGTGAAAAATCTATTTCCTCTGCTTTCTCCCAGTGCTAGAAACAACCAGTGAGTGGCAGGCAGTGGTGGAGAAAGTACTCAAAAATGTACTCAAGTAAAAGTCAAAGTACCACATTAACATTTTACTTAAGTAAGAGTAAAAAAGTACTGGCTTTTAAAAATACTTAAGTATTAAAAGTAAAAGTACTTGCTGAATACATAACCTAATCGCTAATATCATTAAGTGAACCGATCGTATTTAATTTTAATACATAAGAAATATGCCATTTTAATGAACAATGCCACAGATTAAACATGTTCTTATTGTGTTTATTCTCTGTAACAGTTTAGACTTAGATATGTGATTCTATGAAAAATAATTTCAGGGATGGAAACATCTCGTCTCCTGTCCTAACATAGCATGAACTTCATTAGTGACATTTATTTAGAAAGAAATCCAACAGAAAGGGGATGGAAAGAAGGTGGGTGAGGGAGAACATGCAACCAAGGAGCCACGTAGCAGAGTTGTAGTCAAGACCACCGAACCCGAGACCAAGACCAGTGCCCTGAGCTACATGACACAATAAAATTAAGTTTACCTATCAAAATTGGTTCTCAGATTGATCTGAAAGATCCACATTCCCATAAAAACACCTAGATGTTAAATAGCTGAAATTTATTTAACCAGTATCAATTAAAACTCATTTCATTCTGTTTTGCTTTCATAGCTGTGCTACAATCCACAGAGGTCTCCTGCCATCCCTATAAAAATAACGCCCTGGGCGGTTGCCCATATTGCCCATGTCAGAAACCACAACTGAAACATCGCAATTAACGGTAAATAATGTTCAACTATGAACACTGTCCAACGGCGCAACACGTAACCAAGCAGAAGGAGCACCTTGACTGTTCTCACCCTCCCTCCCACTGCGATGTTTGCTACCATGACAGGAGACTAAATCAATCAATGAGCATGATCTGTGTTCGTTCAACTTTTACTTATTCGGCGATTAAATAAACGTGTGTATGTGTTAGCTACTGCAGTGTACACAAGAACAAAGAACGGCTCTCAGTGAGGCTTCAGTCCTTAGGACTTAGTAAAGATCCGTCCAGAAGAATCGGATCGTTCCTGAATGTCATATTACTATATTGCACTTTGGTCACAGCGTTGTCCCATATATGCGACACCTCAGTCAACACACAATGGCATGAGTGACAACTTTTTTTCATCGCAGATGCAACATGTGTCTCAGTCAGTACAGCTAGCTTTGCTAGCATCACGTCCACAGATCTTACCTTTCTTTAAGCTTTCCTTCGAAGTGACGCTAAAAGTTGGACGAAGTCCCGTCTGTGAAAGCGAAGCGCTGCTGGTTTTACATGTCACCATATCTTATGGTTTATGCAGCGCTATTATATTACTGACGATTAGACGGATATCCACCATTGCGCATGTCTGGAGCTCCGCGTGCGAGTAAAGGTGGAGGCGATGGGTGACAACAGACACTAAGTCACGTTATTGCTTGGATTTTACGGCGCCACCTTAAGACCCTGAACTTCACATTTTAACGGAAGAAAAGCTCAATGCGACGTGGATGTAACGAGTAACGCGACGGTTTTGTAGAAATGTAGTGAAGTAGAAAGTACAGATACTTACTGTAAAATGTAGTGGAGTAAAAGTAGAAAGTATCCATTATTAAATCTACTTAAGTAAAGTACAGATACACCAAAACTGTACTTAAGTACAGTAACGAAGTACTTGTACTTCGTTACTTCCCACCACTGGTGGCAGGAGAGTTTTAGTGCTGTCAATCACAATCTCATGTGGCGCTGCTCATCCTTCATCCCCCTCGATTTGTGCCATGCTGCAGCTAGCATAGCACAGAGCTGTAAATGCTCAGTTTAGTTAGCATAGCTACCAATGACGGCAGATAAACAGTTTCTTGTAATGATAAGTTGTTTCTCCCCCATTAGCACATTTAGCAGTGAGTGAATGAGGTTGATTGACAGTGCTAAGACCCTCCTCCTGGTTCTGATTGGTTGTTTTGGTCAGAACGGTGCATTACTTCAACCTACTCTCAACGTGGGCGGTACCGCCCCCCGGGGGGCATTCAGAGGACGGCAGGGAGCGCTGGCGGAAAGTTTTACAAATGGGGGGCGGTGGGATTCCTTTGGGGGCCGTTTGGTCGAAGGTAAACTTTATACATTAAATGCACAACAATACCAGTTTAGACTTTGAGCAACTTGGTAAAACTGTATTTCGTAACATTAAAACATGCTTGGCTACAACTGTATCGATGGCAGCTCTTCTTCTCTTCAGTATTTGTAGCTTCTTGGCGCTGCTCCTCTCCTGCTACTGGTAGCTTCACCGCATCAGTTCAGCATCTCGCCGGCTGATGACGTTGCTGTGATTCACTTTGTCTGGTATTTTTGTACAAATGTTTTGGCAGTTCTGTGATCATGTCAAAGCAGCAACTTATATTAAAAAGTGTTTTATTTCCATCTGGATGCTGCCCGCTTCCATGGAAGGACAACAGAAAATTGCTCTTATAAACATGTAATTACTAAAATCACGATACCCTCACTTTGTATCCCTCTGAAAAATGAACCCATTTAAATAAAGAAATCCCTCCATGGTGACACCACCATAGAGAGCGTTCATTTTATAGCGATAACACCGGCACTGTAAGTGGTCCGGTGTGAAACGGGTCGGGTGTGATAGAACAACGGAACCACAGCACTTTTGAATTTCAATAATCAGAATACCGAAAATGTTTCAGTTGTTTTAAAAGGTTTATGTCAGTCTGCCTTTTCCCCATCGATATGTTTCCTGAACGCTTCGCACCGTAGGGGGTTAAAAAAACAAAAAACGACGTGCACATTGCCCAAAACTCTGAAACAGGAGAAGCGGGACATAAAACGGAGCGACAAACTAGATGTGAATTATGGCATAAAAACAGAGAATCCGATGCTGAACAGGGAAAAATGAATACATGATGTGAAACACATGACGATTAGGCGGCGCAGCAGGTGATGAGTGAAGATTAATGATGGTGAGCGTGCCATGTGGGTGAAATTTTATGGATGATACTCTGATGTCCCATTCTTCTGAAGGCAGCACAGAGCTGCACCACCAGAAACCAACAGAAACACTGAAGAGAAGAAGAGCTATGATTAATGTAGTTACAGTTCTATCCATGTTTTAATGTTGCAGAGTTCAGTCTTTTTGTAAATAGTTCAAAGTTTAAACTGGCATGTTGTACATCTTATCTGCTCATTTTGTGGAATATTTAACTAGAAAATGGCACAGAACAAGAATATTTTTTCCACTCTGATTGGCTGCCGTTAGGCCTACTGGTTTTAAATTGAATGTCCATTCATTGCATTTTTTGTAAACACCTGTGAAAATAATTTCTATTCCCATGGCTTTTTTGTTCTCTGGGAAATTATTTTTGATGATAAATACAGAAACAAGCATAAAAATCAAAAGATTTACAATAGTGATAGTAACTTTAATAATAAATAATAGTCAGTACAAAGTAGCCTTCAAATTCTTTGGTGGGGGGCGGTAAGGACCTGGACAAAGGCTAGGGGGGCGCTGGCCCAAAAAATGTTGAGAAACACTGCTTTAACCAGTAATAGTAATTCAGTAAGGAGATGGAGGAGATTGATTGTTTTCACAGATTATCTGTCTCATAAACTGTCACGACATGGTGACAACTTTAACAAATATGGAGAAAACATTTTTTATTAAAGTTACATACTGCAGCTTGAACAAAATGCAACTACATAACATTGTTAGAAGTCTGGATTGCTTTATGTGTAGTTTGCACGTTTGTTTTGATTGTTACTCATGGAGGAGAGACATTTCAGTATCTAAAACTAATGGAAAAAATTAAGCAATCTACTTGCATACTGTATGTGGACTGTTGGATGTTAAATTCATGAGCAATAAATATTGTGCTAATTATCAGTATTGGACCAAAGAAAGAAAGGCAGATGCAAGCCTTTAAAATTGTGATGCTTTTTATGGGTCAGACAGACTCAAAAAATTGTAACAGCAGCTGCACAGGGGGCCCAATCTAAGTTTTTGTCAGGGGGCCCACGATTCCTGGCGGCACCCGTGATGACTTGGGTCACACATTTTGGATATCCTTCCACAAGTTTCTCACAATATTGGAATTTTGGCCCATTCCTGCTGACAGAACTGGGGGAACTGAACCATGTTTGTAGGTTGCCATGCTTGAACACGTCTTTTCAGTTTTGCACATAAATTCTCAATAGAATTGAGATCAGACCACACCAAAATGTTTGTTGTTCTTAGGCCACTTTGTAACCAGTTTGGCTGTATGTTTTGGGTTATTGTTCATTGGGAAGACCAATTTGCACCCAAGCTTTAACTTCCTGGCTGATGTCTTGACATGTTTAAATTTTTCTGCATGATCTTCTTTCCTCATAATGCCATCTAGTTTACCAATCCCTCCTGCAGCAAAACAACCCCACAACATAATGCTGACACCCCCATGATTTAGTTGGGACTGTATATGGTCCCTTCATGGACACTGCAAACCAGCGTCCATGAAGTGCATTTACTGTTTCCATTGCTGCAGGTATTGAGGATTGCTTCATATACACATCACCACTAGGAGAGTTCCTATCAGCATAGATGTGAACGACTCCCTTGTGCTTGTAGCATTGATCAATCACATCATCTTCGATTTCAGAGGTCCAGTTAGGATCATTTTTTTGCCTGTGGGTTAAACAGATTGCAAGGTAATATGGATCGCAAGCTTCAATCCGTCCTATGTTGCACACTTAGTCAGAACAGCAGCTCATAGAAGTAGAGTAGTGCTGTAAATAAACAGATCTAGTTCAGACCAATCACAATAGGTTTGTTGAGAATTTGTTTTGGGTTTAACCGGGATTTGTTTATGGCTTATTATTGGGATATTATAATTTAATATAAGTAACCATTTGAGTTGGAATTGTTATTTCATATTTAGTTAGCATTTGATAGTATCTGGTTCAAATGGATTATCTGTGGACCTTTTATATATCCCATGATGCTTTAGAACTAGAAGAACTAGAAGTTAGACGAAGAAGAACATTTTGAGGGTTTTTCCCAGAAAGAGGTATTTTCGGAACTCAGGATGTTAGCTGAGTTCCAACACTCTGACGTATATCAATATTATGTATGAGTCGTTCATCCTTTTTATTCATTAAAGTTCATCTGAATAATCCATCCAACTCCTTTTTGTCTTTAAATGAGTCAAATATATAACAAAGTTGGCAAAAAGTTCACACATGAGGTTGTGACAAGAAGGTGTGGGCAACGTGAGGCTGAGAACAAAATGATGGGACTTTCATCTAGGGCTGAAACGATTCCTCGAATGATTCGAGTACCTCGATTACTAAAATTCCTCGAGGAAAATTTACCTGCCTCGAAGCTTCGTTAATTTATGTTTTATTAGTTAGCGCACCGTGTTCCGGCCGGGACTTCATTTGCGTTGCGCGGAGCTCTCACTTCCGCCTCTGAGTTGTTGACAAAAGCTAAGTCTCAGCGGCATAAAGTCCAATCTTCAAGATTGACCCGTGGGGATTTTATTGATTGATGATAATGCCCGACTTTTTATCGTTTTTGGGGAACCAATAAGCATCCTTAAAATGACTGGGGGATGCCTGGAGTACGGCAGCATTTCTCCTCCGGGGCTGCTGGTTGAAAGCGAACGGCGGGAAGAGCGCTGAGGTGAGCGGATAGCCTGAACAGGGCGGGCGGCTGAGTAGCTGATGCTTACCGTGTAAATGTAGCTTTACCGACGAACCGCACAATAAATTTCATATCCCGGTCTGAAGAAACGGGTGGCGGAGCGCATCGTACATGGCTGGTAGATGAGTTTCTGAGTGTGACCAGTGAAGGTGTCGTAAATATCCCGTATTGCTTCCCCCCGTGTTCGCCCCCGGTCTAACGGTTCGTCAGTCCGCTGGTCTATTTCCTCCCCTCCACCCCATCTTACGTTCGTTCATTCGCCCTCTCCTCCCACTCCAGGCGGCATTTCCCGTATTTTCAAACCCAAAGCGTGACAGGTTAGGTGGCAAGGTGAGTTTAATTAATCTATTAAACTCACTGAAGATGAATACATAAACTAAAAGCTGGATTGTAGACATTTTTTATAAGCATATTTGTGAGCCTGCCTCTTTGTTATTAAATTCAATATAATTTCAGATTTTTCTATAACTTTTCTTCTGGTTAACTTAGAAAGTGAGCTATTATTGTTACAGGTTAGTTTTCTAAACTACAAAAAAGCAACTGTTAGGGATGCTCAAATATGAAAAATTGGACTGATATTGATATCTGATAGTAACACCGGTATTATGCCAGATTTACCAATATTTCATTTTATAATTTTTTTTATCCGATTACTCGATTAATCGTAAGAATAATCGATAGATTACTCGATTACTAAAATATTCGTTTACAACAGCCCTACTTTCATCACACAGCTATAACAATGAGAAATGATTTTGGCAGTTTGGCTCCACCATCAGTGTCCATGCTAGCTAGCCTTAGGATTCATGGTAGGCTCTACTGACTACTGGAGGAGCTGTAGCGTAGCACAGAGAAAGGGAATGGGTGTGAGCAGTGCCTGGAGAGACTAGTGTTAGACCACCTGAGTAAGCAAGCACATATCAGGACCCTCTGCAGTTTGATTATCACCTTGGAGTTGAAGATGCCATCATACACCTCCTTCAACAAATCTACTGTCATCTGGACTAAGCAGGCAGCTCTGTGAGGATCATCTCCTTTGATTTCATCAGTGCATTTAATATAATTCAGCCTGATCTGCTTTGTCAGAAACTCCAGAAGACATAGGTGGACGCCTCCACCATCACCTGGATCTATGACAGCCTCACAAGCAGAGGGTCTAGTCAGGTGGTCAGTAACACAAGAGCACAACAGGGCTCTGTACTCTCATCATTCCTTTTCACTCTGCACACTTCAGACTTCCAGCACAAGTCAGACTCCTGTCATCTACAGAAATACTCAGATGACTCTGCAGTTGTCGAGTGAATCAGAGATCTGGTGGAGGGAGTGCTCTCTGCTTTTGTTGTGTGCATCTTGATGAGCCCCAGAGGTTTTTGACTTTGCATCTTACATCAACAAGGTTGCATGGGTTTAGTCCCAGGTAGAATAACAGACATTACAATCTACAGATGCATAAATCCTGGAAAGATAGGCTGCAAGGCATTATTCACAAACTAAATTAAAATTTTAATCTACAGCTTGAAAGACTGTAAAATAAAACTAATGCTAAAATGGGATAAATGTGTTGTGTGTATTATGTGTTGTTTCATCTACATGTGGGCTCCTGGATGCATATGGTGTTATATGTTTTGTACAATTTGGTGCTAAAATTGAAAGAACAAGCTACTTATTTCTCTTACCATCAAGGAATGAGAACCGACACAAAATCTTGACTATTACTCTACTATACCTATTTGGAAGTTATTTGCCATGTATGAATTTATTTTTTAGCAAAAATGATTATTACAGACAATAAACTTAGTTGGAAGTCTCACATAGAATATATTAGAAATAAAGTTGTAAAAACTATTGGAATATTGTTTAAAATAAAAGATTTAGTAAATGTTAAAGGTTTGCATATTATATATTCCTCTTTGGTTATGCCTTATTTGTATTATTGTTCAGAAATCTGGGGAAATGCAAGTAAAACAAATATTGATATATTAGTTAAGTTGCAAAAATAAGCTATAAGGCTTGTTAATCAGGTGGGATACTGTGAACCAACTGATAAACTTCATTCAAAGTAAAGCATTAAAATTTAAAGATATTATATAAAAATATCTGTATAAAATTTATATACAAATACTGGAAATAATGTATAAAGGATTGAACAAAAGTCTTCCTTCTGGTATTCAGAAATTATTTAAATTGAGAGAGAATAAATATAATTTGCGAGGTTTGTTTATATTTGAATGTGCAAAAGAGAAGAGCCAGATAAAGTCTAGATGTGTTTCAGTTATTGGTGTGAAAATGTGGAGTGAATTGAATGATGATTTTAAGTTATGTCTTTTCTTGGTGAGCTTTAAAAGAGCTCTAAAATGTAAAATAACATATTACGCTGTTATGTAGATTTATATATGCATTGTGAAGATATCTTGGTAGGGTGTTGGGTATAAAATAGGGTAGGCAAGAATAAGCTTGGCTTCAGCCTATTGCTTTTTTGGTAAATTATGGGTTTCTTTATTGTTTTTTTTTTTGTTTGTTTGTTCTTTTCTGTGTTTAATGTGGAAAATTTACCAAAATAAAGTGATTGATTGATTGATTGATTGATTGATTGATCTGGTTCATAATTTTAAACATAGCTGTGTACAAGATTTTGTCACATTTTAGTCAACTTATGGTGACTCTTTCTTTCCATCCAGGTGAAACTCCAGCCAGAGTCATCAAAGAGTGCTGTGATGATCAATAACTTCTTGGAAAACCTAAGGGGGGAGGACTTTAAAAAATTTCAATTTCATCTATTAGAATACAAAACCGATGAGAATAACTCTATTCCACTAGGGGCTCTTGAGAACAAAGACAGAGTAGACACTGCCCAATTATTGACCAGCCATTATGGGACTCAGGAGGCTTTACGTGTTACAATACATATTCTGAAAGAGATTGGGCAGCATCAACTCGCTCTTCAGCTAGAAAGAAACACAGGTAGGTAATTTATGGGCAACTTACCGTACATAAGCCTTGTACACGTTTTCTAAACAAAATTTAAAGATGTATTTGTATGGCCTTTTGCATTATCTATGAATCACTTTTCACTTTGTTTTTCAGGTCAACCAGAGCAGTGTCTTTCCAGAAATTATAAGAAGACAGAAGCTAACCAAGGAGAGAAACTAAAGATGTTATTAACTTGTGGTGGAAATTCACTAGACAGTTATGCCAGATTTGTTATTGTTGTAAACAAAAGCAGACAAGAACAAATTCAGTACCTCAACTTTCTTAGTAAGCTGAAACTGTTTTGTGTCTTGGACTTTGACCCAAACTCACTCACTTCAGGCGGACTGTGTAATTCATACAGAGACTCAAGGGTGGCTAACCTGCATCTGCCAGTACAATTTCAGGGACAAATAGAGGCTGTAAAAAAAGACCTTAACCTCAACCTCCAGACCAGCTGGGTCTTCTGTAATGGAAGAAATGACCTTGAAGGAAACAAAGAACTGGAGTACAGAGAGTGGTTGAGGAAATCTTGCAGAGATGTTGATCAGTTAGTTTCCTTTATCTGCAACCCTGACGTTTTTCTTCATGGCCGATGGCTGATCATATTCCTCCTCCTTTCCCCTGTATGTACTGAGAAAGATCCAGTCTTTGATACCTACAAATCTTTTATCAAACACACAGATGAGAAAAACATCATCTGTATTTGTGAGTCTCAAGCAACATATCTGAAATGGAGGGAACTTATTCAAGACAAGTGTGACTTTGACATTGAGCATTTGTCCATAAATGAACTAACTCTGAGTGAGATCAATGGGACCATAATGGGCCTGGGACCAGTTACTCAGTCATGTACACGTCTGCTTCCTTCTTCTGGTTCCAGTGCTGTTGTTCTTAAACAGAAGGATGAAGATCTACTGACAGCTCTGAAAGTTCTTGCCTCAAATGAGTGTGAAAATGTCTTTAATGAAAGCAGCTCAGAATTTCAGGAGTTCAGAATCAAGGTTGAGGAGGACTTCTACAGAGGAGCCAAAGTGAGTTGGTGGAACTTCTACTTCTGTGACAAAGACATAGAGAAGCCATTTATAAAGAGAGAAAAGCATGAAACTGTGAAGAAAATGATCAGATCACAGAAGACACATTCAAGCAATGCTTGCGTCCTGCTGAATCTATTTCATCACCCAGGATGTGGCGGAACCACCTTAGCAATGCATGCCATGTGGGAGCTCCGTAAGAAGTTCAGATGTGCAATTCTGAAAGACAACATGCTGCCAAAAACTGAGGTGGCCAACCAAATCCGACATCTGATGAAACTGGAAAGTGAGAAACCATCACCAGTTTTACTTCTGATTGATGACTCAAAAGAAACAGAAACCCCTTCTGATCTAGTGATCTGCATCGGTCAAGCAGTTGAAGATTTATTTTACCTTAATCTGGATGAGGGTCAACACTGCAAAGTTATCATCCTCAATTGTGTTCGTTCACATAATCCTAAAGAGGAATACAGACGGCACAACCAAACCCAAAACCAGTACATAACCGCAAAGCTGATGCCACAAGAACAGAGGGACTTTGAAAAGAAACTCAAAGATCTCCAAGAAACCCATGAGAAGCCTGAAAACTTTTACAGCTTCATGTTCATGAAGAACAATTTTGACAAAATTTACACAGAAAATCTTGCTTGTAACATACTGGATCATTTTGACTTTAGCACCAAAGTGGCCCAACTCTTTTCCTTTCTGGCCTTACTCAAAACATATGCTGGAGAGTCAGAAATCGCTCTGTCACTCTGTGAGAATTTCCTTCAGATGAATCAGATGAAGTTGAATCGCTGGGAAGAAGACAGTGTTTTGGACAGAATGAACCCATATTCAAACTTCCTCATTATAGACTCTGTGAATGACTGGGGTGGATACAAAGGAATCCAAATTCTTCATTATGCAATAGCATCTGCCTGTCTGGATGAGCTGGAAAGGAGTCATAATCTGAAAGTCAGTGATATCGTCAAGGAGATTCTTCACTGCGATCTGTTTTTCAGTGCTGGCGTTGTGAAACACAAATTCATGCTTTCTATTCAACAAATGCTGATAAAAAGACGAAAGCGAAAGAAAGATGGAGAGGAGAGGGAACCATTTTCTCCTCTGATAGAAAAAATCCACAGCCAGGAGGGGAGACAAACTGTCCAAGAAATCTTTGAGAGTGCATCATCCAGATTTGAAATGAGTGCATCTATTCCTCAGGCATTGGCAAGATATTTGTACATCAATGTGCGTGACTTTCCAGAAGCCTTAATATGGGCAGAGAAAGCTAAGAACATTAAAAGTAATCCCTACACCTTTGATACAATTGGACAAATCCACAAAAGCAATCTGAGATCTAACATTGAAAGAGAAAAGCAGGAGAACACACACAACCCTGAAGATTTGCACAAAAATATTGAAATAGCCAATAATGGTTGGACAGCTTTCCAAAGAGCTCAGGAACTGTCAGATTTTGAGAATGAAAGAGAAGAAGAAACAGCTGATGATGAATCAGAGGACTATCCCAGAAAATGGTACAATGTTTACGGTCATGTCAGCATGCTGGAAATCTCTTTCCTGATCATTGAAATACTGAGCAGGTTACCTTTCTTTGAAAAACACGATCATTCTAAAAAAGACTACTTGATAAGTTTTCTTAACAAATCAATCCCAATCAACAGTGTTTACAGAGAAAACACAGACATTAACAACAGGTATGTTGAGATAATCAGAGAACATGAGTCATTTCTTGTAAAGCTTAAACCTGACATCAAAGAAAGGTTTGATTTTCTTGACTCTTACTTTGCCTACATCAAACAAAACTCTGAGTATGACAAAACCAATCATAGAAAAGTAAGTGAACTTTATAAAAAATACGTTGATCTTTTCTTTGCCACATTAGATGAAAGGAGAAAAGAACAAAAAGTCAAAACCAACCTCAACCAGAAATTGGAAATCGAAGAACGAAGAAGATTTCTGGAGATGTGTCAAGCAGATACTTTCTCTGGAATACTTCAGTGTTTGGATAAGCCTGTTGAAGAGATAACACAATGCTATGCGTTTTTACTACAAAACACAATCCATGAGAGAAATCATTCAAAAATAAAAATCAACTACATTATGTCAAACATAAATCTTTACCACCTGAATGCAAACTCTAAACATGTAAAGAAATACAGTGACCTCTGTACTCTTCTTCAAGACATTCTGCAAGACGTAGGACTTCGACATCCTTTCCCAGATCCATATTTTCTGGCTCTGTTGTTATTCTGGCCCAAAGAAGAAAATACAGATATAGCAAAATATGTAACTGCAATTCGGCAGTCTTCTCATAAGTACTTGTCCAAGTTACTTCAAAAGAGGAGCACCATTGCTTATTTTTACTTGGGTAAAGGAGAGGGACTGAAGAGGCTGGTTTCAAAACCCTCACTGGATGAACGTTTTCTGATGAAGATGAATCGAGATGCCTTAGCACAACTTTGGAGAGATGGAGACATATTTAAAAAAGAATCCATAAGAAACCGGCTTTACAGAGTGAATGGAACCATTCAACAGGGGGAGGTTTACGCTAACTATGGCAAACAAAAAATCCCAGTACATCCAGCACGGATCAGTGGAATAAGAAGTGGTTTCAGTACCGAAAAGGTTTCTTTCTACATTGGGTTTGCCATCAACGGACCCCTTGCATACGACATCCAGTACGAAAACTAGAAACATGTACAGAAAGACCTGTAACCTGCAAACTGAACCTGGATAAGCAGCTAAGAGTCCAGGCTAATGCTGAAAGAATGTTGAAGACAAGATTTAGAAGTTATTAGATACTTTCTGGCTTTTTAGATTTAGCTATAACCCTTGTGTTTACAAATGGGGTCCAACTGACCCCATACCCGTATCACTTGTATCATTTTCCTCAGTCCTCGCACACTCAAGGGTTAAATATTCTCTCAAGGAAGCATATTTATTTTCGCAATTTCCAAACTGAACAGGATTCAGTTAAGATAAAAAATAAAAGGATGATTTGCAGGTGTGATCAAAGTAATTTTCAAGATATTTGACTGAGCGAATGTTGAGTAATTAGTGAAGGTATTACCCGTTACTTTGAATATGAGGTCAGACATGTGGTTTAAAACAACAATAAATCATTTACTTATCCCCTCTTCTGTAGAAGACCAAAGAAATTAAAATGATCTTGAGCTAGAAAAATGTCTTGAGGATCTTGCTGAATAAATATTGGCATCATTGAACACTGGGCCGCCTCAGAATAACCTGCTCTTCTTTTTATGTGTAGAGTTGTTTATCATCATGTTAAGTTCATGTCACAGAGCATGTTTTAGTAATGTTCCAGTTTAAGTTTTAATTATGTACCTTTATGTCTGAAGTCCTTGATTGAAAACATGTTAACTCGTTTTTGTTTTATGAAGATGTTCAACTTCTCAAATGTTATAACTCAGTTAATGCCTATAGTTCTCTTCAGATTCATATAAGATTTAATGACTGTCTTTCTGTTATTTCTGAGCATGTCTGAGATGTTTAAATAATTTTTTTCCTTTCTCTAAAGAACCAGTCTTGTATAGCGATATGTTTATTGTACATTTTATATATACAATCATTGAAAAATATGGTAAACATTTAAGTTAAATGTATTTTTATTCTTTTTAACAAAAAATATTGTCACAGTATTTCTGTTACAACATATGAAAGCTTTGAATTTAGATCTTCGATTCAAGTTCTGTTAATCACATCTATCACTTCTGCTTCCATAGGAAAAATTTTTATCATTTTACAATTACATATTTACTCATTGCATTATTACATTTATCTTTGTATTATTTATATTCATTGTTTGATACTTATCTATTCATATTCATTTACCCATTTTGCTCATTATATTACAAATAATTTTACATTTAATGATTACATTATTCTTTTGTTATTTTCCTACATTATGTTGCTTTGACATTTTATTTCCAGACTGGTTTCGGACAGCATATTTGATGTTTGAAGTAAAATCACTGACTGTAACATCTACAGTGTTTAGAAAACTAAGTTCATAAGTTAATTTCCTGCTCATGAGGTGATGACTGTCAGTGAGATGAGGAATCATCTCCTCCAAGTGTTTTTGCAGGGCAGCAAAAAGAAGTTTGCTGACCTACACTCTGTAACTCTTTGTTCTTCTTGATTAAGTAAAAATCCATCAAACAAACATTTGTGAGTATCTGTCTCTGACTGAGTGATTTTTACTATAACAGTGCTTGAATATATATTTTTTCCATTGCAAATTGGTGCTGTGATCCAGATGCCTCAACTGAATGTCCAAGGATGTTGACGACCACATTAACCGTGTTTTCAGTACAGATGCCTTATTTGTCAGTATTCCGCAAATGTTAAAAAAAATCATAATTCCGCAATTACACTTATTCCATTAAAGAAATAAAATTAAAATCACATGTGAGTAAGCTTGTTCACATGATAAGTCATGCATAGCCATGGCGTTAGTGTTCATCATCTATTAGTCTCAAGAGCGTCTTTTTAGATGTTGGGCCAACAAACCCCTTATGCTTGGGAGCGGCTACATATGCAGTTTACGGTAAATTGTAGAGATTTTACAGAAGAGCTATGAACTCAACACATTGGAATGTCACAAAATTAAGAAGTGTGTGATGCTGTGAGTTCTGGTGGAGCCAGCTGCACATTGTCCAGAAAACAAAACAAACAAAAACACAAACCATCATCCTCCTACATCTTCCTGTCGTCTTCAGTAATTGCCGGCTGTTGATCATGTGACTCCTGCGATACAAAAATGACAAGTTTATTTGTGGGGCACATTTCAGCAACAAGGCAGTTCAAAGGGCCTTACATGATAAAATTGCAACAGTTATGAAACAAACAATAAACATTACATTTTGTCAAATGCCACAGACAAGGGGCATATGACAAAAGGGGGAAATCCATGAGGAAACAAGGAGATGAACAAAAACCAAAACTACACAGAAGGAAACCAGCAACAGGAGACAACAGGGAGGATCGAGGAGTAGACGAAAGGATCAGGCAGGGAGGGAGTGAGGATGAGAGGCTTAAATACTGGGGAATATAAAAGACCTAAGCTCATGAGCTAACTGATTGCAGGTGTGAGTGGAGGGAGTAAGAGGCAGGCTGAGGAGAGAGAGAGGAGAAGTGAGAGAGAGGCACAGGGGGTAAGGGAAAGTGTACAGGATACTAGAAAATAAATTCAACAGAATTATGCACACAAGAAATAATTAAACAAGAGTAACTAAGAATAACTAGGAGAAATAAACATAACTACAAACACAAAGAAAGACTGAACTAAAGTAAAGCCAAAACATAGCTGATCTAAATAAAAGAGGAACTAAGAAACACAGAAACAAACAGAACCCAAAACCCAACTAAACAACCCAAGATATGACATTATAAACTGCAGAACAAATATGATGGAGAAGTATGAAACTTAAACATGGTGTAGTTGCTTCTACTGCTGCTACACTACTGACATCAAATTGAGTTGATTTCAAAATAACTGACTAGAGGGAAACTTGAGTAGGTTCAAAAGTTCATGTTCCCCTTTGTCTTTCCGCATTGGACCTTGTGAGTTTTTTACGTGCACTTTTACAAGTCTTTTTTTGTGGTTTCAGGGAACTGACAGGACCCCCCCATCGCTTTCACATTGTCTCACCATGACATCTTTTGCACTTTCTAAGCATTGCGCTAAGACTGCGAGAGAGTTCAAGGGATCTGGTGGATGAGCAGGAGATAGTAGACAAACAAACCAGAATAAACTGGAATCACAGACTGCTTTCCATAATTTTATTTACCCTTTACTTTATTACAGGTAATAGACTTTGCTTTCAAACTTCTCCTTTGTTAGTTATAACTAGAGGTGTGTCGATCGATCGGTCACCGATCATAATCGGGCCAATTTCCGTGAAAAAGTGCATGATCGGTGATCGGCGATCATTGGCTCTTGTTGCCGTTACCGATCACCTGCATCTCATTTCCAGCCTGCCTGTGCAGCTGGTCTCCTTTTTCCTTCACACTGCGCAAACGCGCAGCAACAAATCCTAAGCGATGTGGAACTATAACGCACTGAGTGAATGGGGAAGTTTGTGTGTTGCGGCGGAAAATTGAAGCAGGTCAAAATGCATCAACACAACGAAGCTAATACGACATAAAAACAATGAGATACTTGACGGAGATTGGCTACATCGAGGCTCACTGCAGTAAAAAAGACATACGGAGGATCAGATAGCAGGTAAAGCAGCGCACAGCTACAAACACTCACCCGGATTAGCATGACGGTCAGAAAGCTAAACAAATAACCTGGAAAATTATTTAAGTCTTCGAGCTGCGATGTAAGACGCTGGTTCTGCTCTCCTGTTGAACCGCTGCTACGCTACAGGTAGTAATATTTCACAGACGGAGCTTCGCTTCTTCTCCACCTGGTGGTGACTCTCTCACCGAACCTCTGCTTAAAGCTGCAGCATCCAACCTAAAAAAAAAATAAATTTTACATATGTATTAAAACTTTCGCTGTCCTAACATGAGACAGATAATCTCTGAAAAAATAATTGATCTCCTCCCTGATCTGCATAATTACTCCGCTCAGTCAGAAACAGCCAATCAGAGCTAGCAGTAATCAGCTAGCCGCCATGCTAACAGGAAGTTTTCATTCAGTAACTCTGGATTGTTTATTGTAATGGATCCTGTTTTTGCCTTTGAATGTTAAGTTTTATACTTTAACTTCTTGGCAATGTTGAGAGGTTTTATTTTGGCTCTTTGTATTATTTAGCCTCTTCAGAGCCTTCATATGTTTTCAGTCTGTTAAAGATAGTATTATCAATAGCAGTACAATTTGCACAAAGCCTGTTTTGTTTAGTTTTCTTCTTGGAAAAAGTTATTAAAAACAAGTTTTTGTCTAAATTAAGGTGAATTCATGGTTCCTTTTTCCACATAATGTAACCGGTAGGGTTTATGATAAAAAAATAAATAAATAATAATTATGTGATCGGTATCGGTGATCGGCCCTCATGGGTGATCGGTATCGGTAGGAAAAAACCTGATCGGCACATCTCTAGTTATAACCAAAAGTACAGTGGAGCTGAGGATTTAGAATAGGCTACAGATACACCTCAATAAATATCCATATAATCAAATAGAGAAACTTGAACAATATAGTCCTCACAATTTGGCAGAAATGATCAGGGTTGTACATATTACCAAAAAAGACAAAAGACACAGAACTTTGTCAGTAAGCAATTTATTTTAACACAAACCAAAAACCATCACAAAGTTCCAAACTGACACTTTGATACGGTTTAGAAATAAAGTATGAAATCCAACTCAACACATCTGCTTTTGTCAGGGGACACAGAGAAAAACAAACAAAATATACTTCAGTCAGGTGGTAGAAAACAAACAGCTTTTTGCACCATATGAATAAAAAATATTTGACAAAAATATGTGCTGAACTATGAGGGATGCACCTTTGTTGAAGATCTTGATTTAAAGGGAGACTGAAACCACAACAAGATAACAATTGTGTCAGCGTTATAAGAAACTCCCAAAGATAAGATTCTTCTTTTGAAGAGTCATCAAGTATTTGTTCAGCAAAATTTGGAAGACAAAGTCTTATGTGTTCTCAGCTATTCAAGTCGCCTGACTCACAAATGGTGTTTTATGTTGAGCAGAGCAAGCAGAGCTGCAGCTATGGTAAAGAAGCAGTTGTACGAGTAAAAGAACACAGGTATAGACAAACACAACTAAAGGTACCCAGTGGGATTCCTCAGGGTTTTCACAGATAAAATCTATTCAAGCTACTGAGAAGCAAAGTGTTGAGGTGGCAGAATATTTTCAATATCAGTTTTGGTGGGAAACTAAACTTGCATGATATGGATTACAGACATTTCACAACCATCCGTAGTTTTCTTTCCCTCCAAAATACAGAAACGTTCCTTGGTATCTATGTGTCTGACACTAGCTGTGTTTCCATTAACAATGAAACTGCGCAAACTGAAATTATGAAAATAAAATTGCTTAATAGAAACACAAGTTTTTCACTAAAACATTTTGTGCTAGAGTAAGGTGTTTTTTTCAGCTGTATCAAAATTGGTTTATTTTGTAAAACTGCAATAGAAACAATGTTTTCGCATCATCCGAGTCACATGATCAACACCGGGATACTACTACTAGCATAAATCACAAAGAAGACGACGACAGGAAGTGGTCGGAAGATGGGTTTTACTGACTCATAGCATGAACAAACTTATTCACATGTGATTTTAATTACATTTCTTATTTAATAAAAACATCACGATTACAAAATTGTGGGGGGTTTTTACGTTAGAATATTAGGAATATTATCTAAGTTTTGTGCACATTTATAATGGAAACACAGCTAATGACAAGCTGGTTTATGACTTCCTGCAAGGATAATCTGAGAGGAAAAAACTGTAGGTGTTCAATGTTTGTTTAGTTACTAAATAATTCATGCATCAACAACAATTTTTAGCTTAAAACATTAAACAGACTTATGTAGTTGGGATGAAGTAGTTTCCCCACCCCATTATAAGACAAGTTACAAATTCTGACGGTACAAATAGCAGCAAACTGGCCAAACTGTAGCAAGTTCTCATTAAAACATAACCGCTGAGCATTTTATTGTAGAAGGTTTCCCACTGGGTTTGCATTGATTCATTCATTTGCATTGATACTGTTGAGCAGAGTAAACATTTTCACACAGGCACAAGGGTTTGCCTCTGCAGGCAGCAGGTTTATAGCCAGGGCTGGAATCCCTGACATGTTTATACACCGTCTTGAGGTTAAGACTATTAAAAAGTAAGTTTCATTTGGAGACATGGAGCTGCCTGTGGTTAATAGGAAACTGACATTATGACAACTACTGCAATGTGAGAGCGATGACTCAGATGGAGCTGAAGTCGGAGTCTTGTTCAAAGTTACATTTGCAAACCTAAAAGACCGTAAGGGCATTCATGGGCTTTACGCAACACCCTCTCACCTCCCAAAAACCCCCCAAAAAAACCCACTAAATGAGAGCCATAAAAATAATGTGTATTAAATCATCTACTTCTACTACCGACACATCGTCTACTCAACTGTTATATCTACATCTTTATAATACAAATCACAGACAAAACACTTTTGAAAAAGTTTCTCTTTCCCTTCTTGCTAACCTCTATGCCATAAACAGCTCAGTATAAATGGTAATGTACTCAGACACCACCTGTTTGGTATTACTGAAGGTTGCAGCACATAAAATATTTTTCTTTTTACATTTATTTTTATAGGTTCCAACAAATTTCTCCTCATCTGTTTATGATTTGATATATACAATATTTACATTTTGTGGATTAAGAGCTCTGGTTCAAAACCTGGGGGTTGAGGCCCTTGAGGAGGGATTCAAACATCTCTTCTTGAGACACAAGCAGTAACTTGAAATGGAAAACTTAAATGGTGACATGTGAGTCTTCCCTTTTAACAAACTCCTCCATCATACTGTACATGAATGGTGAACTGTAGCCCAGTGTTCTGAACGTTTTCGGCTTTCCGTCAGACATCTATCCCTCTTTGCTTCCTGAGAGGTGGCCTCTGAATAATGTCCTAAAAATATTTTAGACTCTGAGAAAATATACATGAAAAGTTGTTCAAATTTCCAAGAGCTATCAAGCGGAACATCCTAATTTATTTATTTAGCTTCAGAGTTTGACAACTTGCAGCAGAGATTGTGTCCTTGGGGAAATGTGGACAATATCTGTACCCCAAAAGAGTGTTTAGAAAGCAACAGATGTTGGGTTTTAGATTCAGGATTTCACTCTTTGCATCCAAGTAATATTTTCAGCTTGTTGCACAGAGTATCTGCACCTGACGGATAACACTGATCAAGAGGCCAGAGGTCACAGAGAGTGTGGGAAGCAGAAGTATTTATCACAACTGATATCATCAATGATTGATTTCTTATCACTGTGCAGCTTTAACTGATTACATGTCAGTGTCTTCTCACCCTGGTAGAGATCCGATCTTACTTCATAATGGAACAATGGCAGCTACAAACACCCTGGTGAGCTAAGCTAGCAGTGTCTGTCATTAATATGCATTCAACTGCTGCTTTATTAGCTACTCCTGTTCAAATGTGTGTTAACAGGCAGAATTAGAATCTGATTAGTTAATTATTGAAATAATCGTCAACTGATTTAAAGGCTTAAAGAACAACACTCAAAGCAGTAATTAAGCCAAAACTGTACAAAAATATATATACACTTTGCATTTAAGGAAAAAAAAAAAACTTTGTAAATCTGTTCCATACAGAATTTCTTAAGGGGCAGTATTAGCGTCACCCGATTCAAATTCTGAAAGAATAAATATCCAATTAAGCAATTTTTGATATACAATTATTAATCAGGGGGAAATAAAAAGTCAACAAATCAGTCCAACACTGTGTTGATGTTACGTAAAGCAAGCATGGCTGAGTTTAAAGTATCCTTCTAACATCACGTGTTGATGGAAGGATAATTTAGCTGCAGATGCTTCCTGTACTACACATGATCAAGCATTCACTGGAGGTATGCCGTTATTGCATTTTAGGTCATAAAAAGTTTATCTTCTTAATTACAAAAAGAATTTTAATTATTTGTTTATTTGCACCTTTTAATGTATTTCCATTATAAAAGACTTAAATGAAAAATGCAGAATGTGCATGTTTTCTTTTAGCCGATTGATCAATTGGTCGTCAGAATACTCGATAGATTAATCTATAGCTAAACTATTATTAGTTACAAACCTACACAAATAGTAAAGAAGTCAATCACAAGGAATATATTTATGCATCTGGAAGTGGATAGGATGACTTGTGAAACACTATTAGAGTGTAAGAAGGAGGAAGAAAAGAGATGTGAGTAACTTTAAATGTGGCATGGCTGTTTAAAAATGAGAAAATACCTAATTAGCAGATAGACACATTGGGTCAAGATGAAATAAAACCAACAGTAGCTAAGGTAACCACTTGCTAGAAAAGGTGTAAAGCCGCTACAACGCTACAACCAAGGAACACCTAACAAGGCAGCAGGTGAGTCTATTGTTCCCTGATTAGCTCTTGTGAAGACGTACCAGTAACGCCTGCGGTTGCATTCCCACTTTGATTTCTCCCTGGTGAAATTCCTCTTTGTCCATCTGACTCTTGCTTAGACGTGAGCCACTTACTTAAAAAGTCGTCATATCGTAGCTTCACCAGGTTTAGGAGTTGAAGGCAGAAACAGCGAGAATCCTGAGCAGTTAGCATAGCTAACGTAAGAGCTAGCATTAGCTTGATATGTTTCTAATGTTAAAGAAACAAGAGACCTTTGTGCTGTTACATAGTAGTCTAAAAACTTGCATTTAAAATAAAAATTAAAAAAAACATCCTGTTGGCCTGTTGTTTGTTCTTTCAGAGTTATACAGGAGAAAAATAACCTTTTTATTAGCTGAAATCTAATGCTTTGTCAATAACAACACCTCATTCCTGTGGTATTGTTTATCATCAGGATGTGATGCCTGATATTACCTTGATCCTGTTCCATCACAGCTTTTGGGCTGTGAGGTAACAAGGCTAACATGCTTTACAGGAGCTTCTTGGACTGCGGTTGGTTGGAGCCTTTGGAGGAGGAGGAGCTTTTAGCATCAGCTGATAGCAGAGCCATTATGTCCTGAAGGGCCTTTTGGATCTGAGCTCCAAACCTGTGGGAGTCCTAAAGAGACAAAGAATCGGATTAATCCTGATGAATAGATTACTGAAATAATCGTCAACTGACTTAATAATCACTTAATTGTTAACTACAGTAGACAGACTCAAAAAAGGCCGCTCGCTGAAAGAACAACATTATTAAAACAGTAATTAAGCTAAAACTAGACAAAAAAAAAATCTATAAATTTTGCATTTAAATAAAAATCTCCCATTAAACACATTTTGCTATTCAATTATTAATCAGTTAACCCAAAGTGAATCAACAGATCAGGCAGATTGTTTAACACCAGACTTTACTGATGTTATATCAAGCAGACGTATATCAGAAGTATTTTTGAGCTGCAGATGCATCCTTTATTACAAACGATCAAGCGTTCACTAACGGAGTGCTTTTGTTGCAATTTAAGCAATAAAACATTAATATTCTTATCTAAAAAATAATTTTATTTGTACATTTTAATGCGTTTCTAATTTTGCATAAAAAGGCTTAAATGACCAATCTGCAGAATGTGTACATTTTTAAAATCTGAATTAATTGTCAGAATAATTGATAGATTAATCAATAAGTAAAACAATCGTTAGTTGCAGATCTGTTCCGAACTCATTCTACGTAGATGGAATGATCCAAGCTCTGTCAGATGTTCAGAGGGCAGGATGTAGTTTTAGAACCTGGTCCAGCTGGAAACGTCCAACTCTCCTGACCTGTCTGCTGTGTTCCAAAAAAAAAAACTAAATTATTTACCCTTGACTGACAGCATAAAAAAAATCTGTCATGTACCAATGAATGAATTTGACGGGTAAAAACCCGTCAAATTCTAATCATATTAACATAGGCTATTCAGCCACATTTTTTATGCAGTTTAGTTAATTTTCACCTAGTTGAACTGAACTGTGAATCCAGATCTCATCACACATAAAGCAGATCTAACTTTTTCTCTGTAGTGACAAAAACCATTGACTGCAGCCCCAGTAACTTATATTAAATTAAATTAAACTACTTCAATTATGAGTTCTTCACCTGCCGGGGTCTGAACTCACAGCCTCACAAATTCTTCCTGACTCGCATCTGCAGAGAAATCTGCTCTAGTTTATCAGTCGGTTGGAACTGTCTGATCCAAACCGATCAATTGAACTCTACAAGCTTTTTACCCTGATCGAGGTCTGGTGTGCGCTTTTAACAGGATTTTTTTTGTGGTTTCGCTTCCCTGAAACGGACAAATGTTACACCTGCTGTGCTCCTGAGCGCTGCTCTCCTTCTGTGCGTGGGAGGGCAACATCTTCCAGCTCCATTTGTTAAAACAGCAGAGTGAGTTAAGTTTAATTCTTCACAGCGGTGGAGTCGCGTCTGCATTGGTTTGGAGCGCACTGCGCTGGTGACGATCTAAATAACTTCTGCAGCTTTGTTTATTTCCTCACGATGAACTGCCGGCTCCTATGTTTAGACTATCAGGGTTTCCTGATAGTCTAAACAGTAATTTATTAAATCCACTTTTCAGACTGGAAAAATAACCCTTAGCAGTTTTATTGCCATAACCACAGAACAGAAAATAACACATGTGAGAATGAAGAAGTGAAAACAGGGAAGGAGTCCTGGCTGCTCAGTTTGGGTTTTGTGGTTGAAGATCAAATAGAGGCTTGTAAAGCTGAAATGACAGGATGAAGAGCCCTCTAATTCTTAATAAGTAAATAAGGAAACAGCACTTAAAACTAAATGCTGCCATGTGTATGAAGACTAAACCTGAACACTAACCAGAAGTGAAGCGGCTATACTTACAGTCTCACTGCAGGAGTGCTTTGATGACACATGGAAGTTTATGAGGTCCTCTCCGACAATGATGTATGAAACCCCATAACCATCATCTGCAACCTGGTGGCATACAAATCCTGCATTAGTGTGTTTTTGTTTCAGTTTTTCAGTGTTTTTTCACTCTTTCTACTTGTCTGGAAGCACAAAGAAGGTTTTTATACAATTTATCCTTTTTTGCTGTTTCTTAAAAACAAACAGGATCAATCCATAGTGGAGGTAGAAAAGATGCCTGACATGGATTCAGGCATTTTTAAAGAAGATAATTGCTATTTGTTATGCTTACATGCATATTTTGCTACTTTTACATCCTTGTCATTGTTGCTCTGCATCATTTCTAAGCTGTTGAACCTTATGAGTGAAGTCAATTTCTATCTATATCACATTTCAGCAACGAGGCAGTTCAAAGTGTTTTACTTGATAAAAGGTTCATACAGTCTCCAATTGTGAAAGAAGCAATAAACATTTTGTCAAATGGAATCATCAAATGATCAAAACGATCATTTTGTTGAACCTATGGTTGTCTATGTTTTATTTATTATGGATCATAAACAGTTCTAAACAGCTGGGTTTTTAGTCTAGATTTAAAGGAGTTCAATGTTTCAGCTGTTTTTCAGTTTTCTGGAAGTTTGTTCCAGATTTGTGGTGCATAGAAGCTGAATGCTGCTTCTCCATGTTTGGTTCTTGTCCTGGATGCAGATCAGAACCAGAAGACCTGAGAGGTCTGGAAAGTTGATATAACAGCAGCATGTCTTTAATCTATTGTGGTGCTAAGCCTTTCAGTGATTTATAAACTAAGAATATCTTAAAGTCTATTCTCTTAGTGAAGGACTGTAGAACTGGGTGATGTTCTCCGTCTTCCTGGTTTTAGTCAGAACACCAGCAGCAGCATTCTGGATCAGCTGTAGCTGGAGGATTGATTTTTTTTTAGGCAGACCTGCTGTCACAGGAATTAATGCAACTAAAGATAAACACATGAATGAGTGTCTCTAAATCTTTCTGAGACATTAGTCCTCTAATCCTGGAAATGTTCTTCAGGTGACAGAAGGCCGACTTTGTAACTGTCTTTATGTGGCTCTTAATGTTCAGGTCAGAGTTTTGCTAGTTTCCAGCTGTAATAATGAAGCTGAGCATTGACTCTGGATCATTCCTCTTTAGGTCCAAAGATAATAACTTCAGTTTTGTTTCTATTCAGCCAGAGAAAGTTATGGCACATCCCCACATTTATCTGTATTAAGCATCTGTTCTGTGATTGGATGGTTCTGAGTCACCTGCTGACATCATAATGTAGAGCTGTGTATCATCTGTTATGGTAGCTAATCATATGTCTTATTATAACGAGAGCTAGTTGGAGCATATAGATATTGAATAAGAGGGGCCCTAGAATTGAACCTTGGAGTACCCCACATGTGACTTTAGTCCACTTCTTTGAGAAGTTACCTGTTGACACAAAGACTGTAACCAACTGAGTACTGGACCAGAGAGACCTACCCAGTTGCTTCAATTATATGTCATGGTCCACAGCAGGGTTTCCCTCAGTGTATTATAGGACTGGCGGCCCGCCATCCTTTACTAGCGCCACCGCCAGGCTAAGCCTTTTTTATTTATGTTTTTAGAAAAATAATAATAATTTTTTTTTCTTTTCTTTTTTTAAGCCGAACTGCAAGCGTCTCTGCTCTGAGCGCTTCACTGGCGGAGCAGATTTATTCCTAAAAGATATGTTTATAGAAGATAGGTTTATAGTTTATGCATTTAAAGCCGGACCAATCACACCGCTGGCGCCTCAGGCGCGTTGCCTCGCGCGCTGCAGTAGCTGGATTAAGTTAACCTCAGCGCGGATCCCACGCGCCTCCTTTCACTCAAACTGGACACAGGCTGACCTGCATGGATATTTACATCAACTGCCTGTGAGGAATTATGATTCTTTCCAGAGTTGTTGATCACGGTAGGACTTTAAACACCACTCTGGTTAGCTCTGGTTGCGCAGCTCTACGTGAACTGCAGGAATAACTTGTAGTCGCGCTTTCAGAGGTGCTTTGAGTGAGCAATAAAAATGATTTATATCTATGAACAAAGAATTTTGTGCGGCTTTTCCATCTCAACACGCTGTCCAGCGCCTGGCTCTGCTTGCGCTGATAAAGTTTATCTATGTGTTCCTGGTTGGCCGGTGTATTAGTTAATGAACTAGTGCTAACCTGATCATGCAGGTTCAGCCTGGTGAGGAGCTTTCGCTCCTGTCTGTAACGCATCATGCTGATTTTATATTATATTATTATTATTTTCAGTATTATTTTTCAGGTTACACAGTGCATCAAACCGTATCAGATGCTTTGTCCACTTAGTCAGACAGCGTTAATGTTCGAGGCCGCACGAAGATCTGAGAAACTCGTCCCATAAACTCGACCAACCAGAATAGTTTCTATGACTATTATTAAAAACTCAACAGACACAAAATGAAAGAGCTACTAAAGCCACATTAGCAGCATTGAATTAAATCTCCTATTTATTGCGCATCTCTGCATAGTGCAGCAGATCACTTCATCAACCAGAGCCGGTCCAAGGCTGTATGAGGCCTGGAGCAGAATTTGATGTGGGGACCCCTTTTGTTGCTAAAACATCAGCACCTCTAACAGATGTGTTGGATTTAATCTGAGAGGGGGGGAGTAGTTTAATTGACCAACCTAAAAGGTAATCAGTTATAATTGCAGTTTACTAAATTGTATTTGTGAACAAACAGAGCTTAAACTTAAAGATTAAACTCACAGCATCAGATTGTAGCTATGGTAACAAAACAATCTAACTATGAATATTGTTCTTTGAACTTTTACAAAGTAAACTTGCCAGCTCCTTAAAATCTTACACTTAAATGTTAAACAATTTAAAATCTTTTAATTTATGTATGTTGAAATTGAATCAAATTTAAAAACATTGATAATCTCAACAAACAAGTGTTACATTCATGTGTCTGTGGTCAGTGATAAAATATTAGCATTTATGGGGCCCCTGAAGCCCTGGGGGACCTGATGGAGCTGCTGACTTAATTTGGATTAAACAAAAGTGCAAATAATTGATATTCATTTTAATTACATATTTTGATTTGTTGTTTTTAAAGACTAGTTGTGGGTTTAAGTAGTGTTTCACTGGCGATGTTTTACCACAATGTATAATTGCCGAGTGATATTTTTAAATTTCCTGTCACCTTAACATCTTTTAATACAAAAACACGGTGGACCGCCTCGGCACCCTGACCACCGGGCTTAGCAAGTTTTCTGGGGAAAACCCTGCACAGTGTCAAATGCTGTGCTCAGGTCCGACAGAACCAGCACTGTGGTTCTTCCACAAAAGACCTGTATTCATATGGATCTATACTGGGTCTAAATAGAGAATATGTAGAGACTCAAAGTGACATTTAGTTGAAGGAGTGTTTGTGCTTACAGGTCCAAATCCTCCTCCAAGTGAAATGTAGTCTGGGTTGTTCTTCAGATCAAACAGCTCCAGCTGCTGGACCGGGGTCTGACTGGTGGAGAGGCGCCAAGGTTCTGACAGAACCTGGACCACAGACATGGTGGGAGAAATGCTTTGTTATTGTTTGGTGAGCCACACAAGCATGAGAACTTAATTCTGGTTCATGGATATTTCCAGAATGTTGCAGCTTTTGCTTAAAATTTAAGTTTGAAGAAAAATAAAGAAAATCAACTTCCTTAAAGACAGTATTATAAAAGAGGAGGTCAAAGTTTGACATGATGGAAGACTCCTTTTTTCCAATCACACTACAACCACCAACCTCAACGTAATGTCTAACATTTAACAAATGGTTAAAATGTTCAAGAAATATTGATTGTAACAAATAAGTACCTTGTGCAAAAAAGGCGAATCTACTCCTAAGTATTTAGAGACGACATAGAGGCAGAAGAGGTGTCTGTCTATCCCAGCTCCGGTCATGGCCATCCGATAAAGATTCTGGTGTTTCTCTGAAGCCAGTCTGAAAAGACGTCTGCACTCCTCCTCTGTCTGTTCAAACATTTAACATTTCATAATTAAAAGGCTAAAATACAGTTTTATAGTAGAAAGACAATTCTAATTAGTACAAAAGATTAGGACCACTGAAAAAAAAGAAAACAATTCAGACTTCTTTTTTTTCCTCAGAATTCTGACTTCAAACTTTTGAGATCAAAAGCCAGAATTCTAAGGAAAAAAAATCTGAATTCTATATTTTTTTCCCAGTCCTAATCTTCTTCCATAAATCAGCAGCTACTAATATGAACTGCTTAAACAGTTTGCGTAGAAGCTCTCAGAAGTGAAAATGCTTACTTGTCCACTCTCCAGAGCTCGGACAAAGGCACTGCTGTCTTTGGAGCAGGACCTCACCGTTTCCGTGCGGCCCTCTCTGAACAGACGGGTCATGGACGCCTCGTACGTCAGGCAGAAACCACCACGGTCCTGGAGACAAGAGTTGAGTTTGGTTTAAAAAAAAAAAAAAAACAGTCTGAAACACAATCCGTATATTCAACTGTGTTCTAGCTCAATTATCTTTATTTGAGCTCACAGATCCAGAATACAGGAGAATGTTTTTGTTGGGCTTTGGTTTTAACAGCGTCTCTATTGTTCTGGGAAACACGTTGGCATGTATTACTGAAGGATCAGCATATTAATGTTGGGTCTCCCACTTCTATTTTAATTTTGGATAGCACTCAGGAAATATCTGACTAACTGGCTAAATTCCTGGATGCAGCTGCAGAACATGAATTTCAAATAAAGTGGTTTTAATGGTTACCCTGTAGTAGGCCAGCTGCAGGCTGATCTGGATGAATGCATCAGGGCTGATCCGGCACTTCTTGATGCGACCCTTTCCAAAATCCCTGAAGGGGAAGACGTGGCAGTCCACATCGTCAGCCAAAGCCTGGGCCACCGCCAGGGAGCTGCAGACCTGAGTCTGGACCTGACAGATGGAAAGAGAATGATCAAGATGGGCCTTAATGGAATCAAGTCCTCAATGCTGACAGAACTGTAAAGGGAATGAAGTTGACATGTTCAGTTGTGAGAGCAGAGAGATGTGAGTGTAAGTATTTATGTCCTGTAAAAACCAAAGTAAATACATTTCAATTCCCTTCATGCACGCTAAGCTTAAAGGACTTTCTTAAAGTTTTTCTTGGACTTTAGAAGCAGAAGCTTGGATGACACTAAGGGATTTTGTGGGAAATCGACACAATAAGGTTTAGACAGGATTCCATCCACTGCCAGACTTGAAGTGCGACATTTTCACTGCAAAAACACACAAAGTCTCACCAAGTATCTTAAAATAAAATTAGGAACTTGTTCCACTGGCAGATTATTTAACTTATAACGAGACACTTTTCCCATAAGTAAAATAATCTGCAAATGGAACTAGAAAGTTTTCACCAGATTTAATGAATTATTGATTTAAAACAAGCTTCTAAATATTGCTTATAAGTTCCTTGTAAGTTAGTTTTGTCTAATTTCAAGTGGACTAAGATATTTTCACTAGAAACTAGACCAAAAATACTTGGTAAGATTTTGTGCTATTGCAGTATTATTCTGAAAACCAAAAATCCAGTTGTTTAGAAATCAGTTAATAAAATGTTCCCATTTTGAATTTCTGAATTAGTTTGCTTTTAATCAGTAAGTAGAAAGGCATAAAAAAGCCAACATATTCTGATGAGTAACATGTTGAAATTAACATGATTTGGCAAATTTGGCAAATGACACCCTGGAAAATCAAGATTATTTTACATTCCCAATTCTCTTTTCATTATTACTTATCTCTGGATAAAACCAAAGTTTGTACTTTTGAAGAGACATTTTAAATTTTTTTAAAGTCAAAAGCTGAAATTTTTATTTTAGGGAATTGTGGTAAGTCCTGCTTGCAGTTTGCCATAAGCCATGCAGAGGGCATAAACAGCACACATGTATGACACTTTGCATGTTTTATATCCAAGGTACAACTATGTGCTACTTTGTGTTTCTGTGCCACATAAAATCAGAATACAATAAATAGACATTTGTGGTTTGCAACATTAAATCTGACACAAAGAGCAGATACCTCTGGAGAGATTTCCCACACCAGCCTCTGAGGCGGCGGCAGTGACAGATCCACCTCTCCTTTACAGTGTCCTTCTTCAGTGTAGCCCAGCTGGAAGGCGTCTGTAGCCAGAGTGTACTGAGAAAGAGAAACACAAAAACTGTGACGTCTAGATGAGCAAAGTAGCTTTAATCTGGAGACACAACAGTTTTGACTCTGAGCATCAAACTTCATCCTACATAACCAACACACAGGTGGTGTGTTTATTCTAAACAAAACACACAATGACAATGTTATAAATGTAGTTTATTGTTGCCTTATTATGTTGAAGAGAAGTGAGTTTTTTTTTTTTTTTTTACATTGCTCCAATCATCTTAAGCCGCTCCCATACAGAAAGCTGTGACAGACGTGCGTACCTCCCACAGATGGGCCACTGTTGGAGCATCGGCCCAGGAGTGCTCTGCGTTCAGGCCGCTCTTCCCGTTTTTGTAGATTACGATGGAGAAGGATTTATCAAACCACCTAACAGAGGAAATGAAAAAGTAACAGGAGAAAAATGCTAAACTCCAACTTGTCCACAGAATCTATCTCCAAGACAAATATATCTATGCTTAAATGGAAGAACTTGGTGCGCAAAGGTGAAGAGAATGGAAAGCTTGGCTCGGACTGTTACGCTGTGAGCAGGGAATTGTGGGATTTGCAGGTTTTTTTTTCTTTTTTGCATTATGCAATAAACAAAGGAGGAATAATATAGATCAAATCTAATCTTGCAGACCAAATAAAGTTCCATCCAGAATGCTAACTTTTTACATGGCTGCCCCAAAAAAACTACAGTGAACCGGTATAAACAATAAATCAATTACATTAGTAAAATTAAAACAAGATCAATAATTTCTATTTGCATGATTTGTCAGTTTTCTCTTTTCTCTCTTTCTAACAACAACTGGATGACTGAAGTCTCCAGTCTGGTGCTTTGGTGTCAAAAAGCTCTTTATAATTCATTTTATTTGTTTTTTCTGTTGTTTTGTTTATTTGTTTTGGATATTTAAAATGCCAACGTTAAATGTTTGTGAGAAATTAAGGTTTATTGATCTTTGAGAACATGTTCTTGCATTACTATGCCATTACCATTATAATTCTCAAAAACAATCTCAAAACAACAATATTATTATTTATCACAACCTCAGAGACAATTTAACATCTAGCAACATTTTTTCAAAGTGACAGGTCTTTGCCCTCCGTCTAGGCCTGGGACGTGATTAACCTGGACGTCTTTACGACTTATTAAATATTTAAGATTAACCTGATAAAATACATTTTTTCTGATGATTAGATTTGACCAGTCACTGCAGTCCAGTGACAGCAGAGAAATGATCCAATGAAATTCAATAAAACTACAGATTTCTTGACCAAGTTACAATAAAAAAAACGGCATCATTCACGGAAATTATTTTATTTAGAAAAACTGTAAGATTCACCTAAAAATGTTGAGCTGCAAGCTTGATATTGTAAGTATTATTATGAATGTTGATAAAATCCTTAGAAATTCAAGAATCCACTTCATGAGAAATATGGACAAACCTAAGCTCATTAATAAGAACCACTATTATTGTTATTGTTATTGGGAATGCTTTAAAAAGAATGTTGGCTCGATGGCTATTTCCCTGTTGGGTCTCACCTGTCGTAACATTTGCCATGGAGCAAAGACTTGGCGTAGCGATCCAGGTTCCCCGCTGGGTCATCTCCCTTCATGCCCTGCTCTTCGTCGTCCAGCGTGATGAAGAACGCCGCCTTCTCGATGGCGTCCAGAGACTTCTTATTGAGGCCCGATCTGAAGAACTGCTGCCGCATCTGAGCCCAGGGGATCCTTGGAGTGGAGACACACACCTTATAGTCACTGAGAAGTTGTTTAAATCCCTGGTTCACACACTCATAGGGTACAAGTAGGGTTGAAACGATTAATCATGAGAAATTGATTATTGAAATAATTGCCTACTAGTTTAGTAATCGATTAATTAACTGGATTGTACAGACTTAAAATAGATCACTTGCTAAAAGACCAACACGCTCAGAGCAGTAATGAAGCCAAAACAGTGCAAAAAATATATAAATTTTGCCTTTAAGAAAAACAATTCTGTTCAAATTCTGTAAAAAAAAAAATCTTTTATTAATTCAATTATTAATTGGTTAATCCAAAACTAGTCAACAAATGTTCTGATGTACTGGTGATTTTCTCATGTTGATGTTAGAAGGATGTCTTTAGCTGAGGATTCCTTCTCTGTTAGAACTAATCAAGCGTTCACTAAAGGACTGCTGGTATTGAATATTAGGCAATAAAATGTTCATTTTCTTATTTAAAAATTAATTTATGTGTTGATTTGCAGCTTTTAATGCATTTTTAATATTGTATAAAGGCTTAAATGGAAAAGCTACAGAATGTGCATTTTTTATCCGATTAATCGTCAGAATAATTGATAAATAAAATAATTGTCTGTTGCAGCACTATGTGCAAGAACTCAATGCAGACACAGAAGTGCAACTGAGGCCTAAAAAAAAAAGTTCCCAAATGCATTGTCAAAACATGAAGAAAAAACAAAAGGAACTATTCCGTGTATTGTTTGTAACTTGATGGTGGAGTCAGTTAAACCCAGACGAATAAAACTTGTAGTAAAACTCTGACAGATGTCACAAATAGCGGCTACCTGTCTCCAGCTGTCAGAGCTCCCAGTTTCTCCTCTCCAGGAAACGGTGGTGAAGAGTCGTCCAGGATTCTCTGTATCTGGTATTCGATCTCTCTGGGAGACAGCAGCCGGCCCGCCCGGTACACCCACAGCCGGAAATAACGCCCCCTGTGGTACACCGCCACAAACTCGCTGTCCTGCCAATGCAGGAGCACATCTGGAAGAAATAAGAAAGATTAATTTCCTGATTTTTTTTTTTCTCTGTATGTCTGTAGAAGGGAAGGCTCAGCATGCAGAGTTTCGTACCAGTCTCGACTCCTGGTGTTCGCGTGGTGTTGAACATCCGCTCACACTGAGCTGCACACAGAGGGATCACGGTGCCCGGAACACGACTCTGAAACAGAATCACACAAACATCCTTTATTATTTATAAATCTATGCTTCTCTCGCTTTAAGTCTTTAAGTGACGTTTCCTGAAACCCGCGAAAAGAGTAAGTGCACAATAAAATCGCTTATCTTAAAAGTCTGAAATAAACTCGATTGTTGGACAGCAGCCAATTGTCACACTTGTAGCCACACCTGAGTACTGACAACACTCTTCGTTGTGGAAGTTGTTACTGCCAGAGGGAGACTAAACGTTAGCTACTTTCAGTAGGAGTAGGTTTTAAAAAAATGAAGTCTCAGAAAAAAAAAAGATATCAGAAGATATTTAAAGTAAACAGTATGTTTTCCAGATAATAAATGTTCATTTAATCTAACAGAGTTAGATTTTTTAGATTTTAGAGTTAGACCTTTATTTCATCCTTTTGAGGTTTTAGTTCTTAACTTTTTGAGGTTTGACGTCAATTTGGCGTCAGTGCTGGAGACACTCTGTTTTGACCTTTTGAGCTGTCAGTGTCTGTCTGTTAAAGAAAACACTGGATTTGGAAATGTTGGCATCCTTTCAGTTAACAGTTAAGATGAGTGTTTCCAAAAAATAAAAAACACACCAAGGGTGGCTGTGTGTTAAAGCCTGTAATGCTACACTGATGATGTTAAAAACTGATATTTTTTTATGTGTTAAATGAGTAAAATCATGTTTTACAGCACATGCCGTGACAAAATCCTAAACCTCTAATAGAAACAATGATCTCAAAACCTTATCCTTTGCATGGCAGCTTGAGGGCTAAAATAAACCTTCTTAAATTAGAATACATAAAAGAAATCTTACTAGCTGTAAATAAATCCCACATATAAGCCACTTCCTGCAGCAGTGTGTAGCTCCTCACCGGTGTGAGTTCCTCTCTGTTTACTTTGCGTCGGTAGAGCATGAGAGCAGTGATGGTGTTTCCAGCTCACGCCGCCTGAACTGATGTTGGCGTCACATACAGGAAGTCCTGCAGTGAATAAGCAAGAAAGATTATGATTATGATTTATTTAATTAATTTACAATTTAAAATAAACATGCCACATGTGGATATGAACAATGGTTTTGAATGAAAAGGCATTGTATTTTGCCGATTTGTATAAGCATCTAAGCATAATCAACCATCCATACAAGTAAACATTGCCAAACAAAACAGGCAATGTAGGAAAAATAAAATAAAATAACAAAAAGAATATTATATATTATCTTATATATATATATCACTATCAGTGACGTGCGGTGAGGTTCATATCTGGTGAGGCACCAACTTAATTATAATCGGATTTACAAATCTAGACCTCCTGCATGTTATTGTTTACTTAAGGAAAGTTTGAGCATGCGTAAAATGCTGGAGGGCAAAAAGACTATTCTTTAACATGTGATGCTTAGCCGTGCCGCAGAATAATTCCGTTATCTCAAACTTAGACATGTAGATATTATAAATTTCGTGCTGTGGGAGAAACTGTTAAAGTACAACTCAAAACCACGTCTTTCTCGCTCTCTGTATTAGCGTGGTTAGCTCGCTGTTACCGTCTCTTACTCTGCAGTTGTGGAGTCACAATGTCTGGGTTCATGAGCGCCCCCAGCGATGAGGCACAAGAACTGCCTGCCTCATCTCGAATCTGTTCTCTGCCGTTTTTGATCGCTCCTCAGCACACGAAACACGTCACACACACAGTTGGTGACAATAAAAACACAGTACATTAAATACATAAGCTAAATTATGGAAAATCAGCTCATACATTAAATGTTTTTAACCATTTTATTGGCAACATACAGACAGGAGGAGCATGCTCTCATAGAATAGCAACCGGTGCAGTTTGCGAGAGGTTGTGCAATCCCAGGTGAGGCACAGCTCACTGCTGCCTCACCAGCTTTGCTTCCAAGCATTTGAATGGGAAAATGCGAAAATTCAGCGATTTTGAAGAAAAAAATAATTAGATTTGGTTAAATTAAATGCAAAAATAGGTACTTTATAGTACAAACCACAGGGTGAAAATATCTTTATAAATAATTTTATTATTTTTCCATGACGACAGGAAAAATAATAATGCCTCACCTGCCTCCCCTGACCGCATGCCACTGATATATATATGGACTTTTTTCTGAAGCGATAAAAGCTGGTAGCTCTTGAATTGCTACAACATAAAGCTGTATTTCCTTCAGCCCACTGGCTGCAATGTTGACACCTTGAGATGCCATGAGAGCTAAATTCTGAACATCATGGCATGGAGTGCATCCCAGTTTTCCATGTCTGGCATATAACCGTTCATTTTAGCTTTTAAACTGGTTCTATTGGTTCTGTGTCCAGACAGAGGGATAACCAGTAGCCCAGCATCACGACTTGTTTGTTCTGAAGATCCTGCAGCTTCCACTGCGTCTCCTCACCCTGACTCTCATACTGATAGGAACCACAGAGAACTGATAAGTTAAAAGCACATCTTCTGAAGTTGGGATGTTTTTCCTCCAACAGGTTCCAGAGGAATCACCTCAAACCAGATGTTGGACTGGACTTTATTTCAATGTCATTTGTGAATGTTAGAGCCTCATTTTCAACAGTGGAGCTATAAAGGTTGAAAAGGGTTATCACTTTGAAGAAAGTCTCATCAACATCAATATTTTCACTAAATAAGAGGCAAAAAAATTTAAAAAATAGTCTGATAAAGGAAAAGCCTCTCAGACTCTGAGCTTAAAGCAAGATGCCAGAGAGCACCAAACTATTCTTTTCTAAATTTTAATTTAATTTCAGATAATTATCGCAGTAGAAGCCATTTGTTTGTTAAATACTTAATGAAACATATTTACCGTGTTTGATGTTTGTTGTGAATGACGTATACTCACAAACGAACGAGATAATTAGTCCAACTTTGTCGTTTATTGAACGTTCATAAACTACAGTGCCTTTAAAGTGCCAAGGCAAAGGTAAACAAAGGTAAAACAACCCGAATAGGTGATCAACTCTAAACCACTCCTACCTCTTTGTCCGTCTCTCTTTGTCATTTAAGCACACCCGTTGCTGTGGCAACTGCCTGCGCTCTGCAAGCTGAGCAGATTACTTTAAAAACAAAACATTCAGTCCATTACGAAATTAGGTTTTCAGGCTTGATATTTATTTTGCGATTATTAATAAGAGCTCCCCAAAGACAGCCGTGGTTAATTAGCTAATTTTAAACTCTTGCTCACACAGAATTGTGCAACACCTTGTTGAAACAATAATTACTGAGATTATTATTTTTGTTGGGTCATTAGTTTGAACACATTTTGTTGACTCTTTTTTTGTTGTTCTTTAATAAAGTTACGAACGTTTTGATAAGGAGTCAGAGGAGGACGTGCTGGTCTCAGCGTCCAGGCGGCGTTCAGTTTGTCACCTAATGTCACCTAAAGGTTTTGATCGACTCAAAACCTTCCGCAATCGACATATTGCCCCCCTGCTCTAGTAAAGCATGAACAGTTGTTCATGCTTTACTAGAAACAATATGAAATGGAGGGGTGGGAAACCTATTTATTAACTGATTAAGTTATGCTCTAGATTGTTCTTGAAAAACTAATCAGTCACGGCTGATTAGTGGTGCACGCACAGCTGCACAATGAACCCATTGACTCTTTACAGCAGACAGCTGCTCCTCTCTTGCAGGTACTGCAAGCGGGGGTACCCGACCGTACCCGCCTAGTTTCACCCCTGGATACAACACTCCATTCCATCAATATACTTCATCCCACCTTGACAATATATAAAAGATTATTTTTGTAAAAGTAAAAATTGATCTCGGTTTTCTTTAGACAGATTGTTCCATAAACAGAAACATAACGTTCCATTTCTTTAGTTCTGACTTCAGCTTTTTCTTTTTTTTTATCCTCTCAAATTAGAAATGACATCTCTTTGGAAATGTGCTGGTGATATACTGGTATTATAAACATACCTAGCAAAATGCAACAGCTTTAAGTGGAAATAGAGACAGAATGATGGATGAGTTGCTTACCATGCCGTAGTAATTACTGTTAACCATTATTGGCCCTCGGCTCCTCAAGTAGACGTATTCCTCCCACCAGTCGCTCACCTGAAACCCAAACAGAACAGCTGCTAATTTACTACTTCTTTCCAGTTCCCACAGAACAGAACAAAATAAACCAATCAAGCTCTTTGTTTATCTTAACCAACCACAGTGATCCCTCGCTATAACGCGGTTCACCTTTCGTGGTCTCGCTGCTTCGTGGAATTTTTTTTTTGTGCAGTTTTTTTTCACAGTGCATTGTGTTCTGCGTCCTGATTAGCTAAACAGTCTCCGAGCTCCTTCTCTACCTGTGTGTCAATAATGTTGCGGTATTTAAATATAAGTAATACAGATTGGCCATTCAGGAGATGAAAACTAAAACTTTGAATGCCTGCTGGAAAACACTGGCCAGAATCAGCGCAAAACCGACCGATTGGATTTTTTTTTAACCTTCACAATTTTACTTTAACAATGAATTAAAAATTATAGTGCTGCACTTTTATCTGCTGTATGAAGATTGGATCACACCTTCCATCTGCCAGGGATCTGCAACCTGAATCTCTGAAGACGCAAGTGGGTCTTTGGCTCACTTATTACATCAAATGATGAAATATTGCTCTGTTGTTGTTTTTTTTCGTTTTTTTTCATTCTTTTTCAAGTGTTGCCATGAAAAACACTGACTAACCTGGTCCCTGTGGTAAATCTGGTCTAGAACAGCCTCCAAACCTAACTTCTTGTTTATATAAATATTTTGGTAATACTCTGTAAAATATCAGAATGTTCACATAACTTTTATACTTTTAGTTGTCTGAGGACACATTTTGAATATTAAATCATGTGTTATGATCAGTTACTCAGTGGTTTACCAAATACTTTTTACACTTGCTTAATTCAACACATTTAAAATATACTACTCTGATTGGAGTACAGTTTTAGGGTACTCTAACCGACCTCTATGCATGAACGATTGCTCTATGGATTACTTTTTAAAGACAAAAAACACTGCCATAAAATAATGTCTATCACTGCAGCGGATGTCCCGCCCCATGAGTAGGACGACGCGCCATGGTGGGCGTCCCTTATTGTGATTTCTTAAAGGTGGCAACCCTAATTGTGAGAAATGTCTCAAACTGTCACACATAGAAAAAAACTGAGCGAGAAACGGCCAGCAAATGAAACAAGTTCATTAAGCTTTATTTTTCATATTTAATCAGTGATGGAATCTACTTACATAGTTGGTGGCCCACAGAGCTTTGAGTTTTAGGTAGCGCTGCAGTCGGTGTCCAAGGGTCGACTCAAACTCATTGGCCAACTTAGTCATTTGCTGAAACTCTGAATCCGTCAGCAGAGGGCGCACTGACTCTAGATACTAGAGACAAAAGGGGAGTGACAATAGGGAAGCAAGGACGAGCAATCCAGCTGTTTTATTATACATATATCTATCCCTTAAACCTTTTCAAGTTTTTAACTGTTTCAATGTATTTCTTGAGAATTTTAGTTGTACAGAAACAAAAAGTGAAAGGAAAGTGATGAGACTTTTTTCTAAATTTTAAAAAATTCAAACATATAGAAAGCGTGGATTTCCTTCAGAAGTTACCTAATATGTAAATATAATGTGATTCAGATGTTCTGTGAAGGTTTGTCAGAGAACAGTAGGAAACAAGCAGCTTGATGAAGACTCAACAGTGGGAAGAATGTAACAAATGCAAAACTTACACAGACATGGCTGTTCGCAGAAACTGAGAGGAGAGCACTAATCAGAGAAGAAGACAGAACAGATGAAGAAGAATTACCCTGCTCAGAGTGTCTTGTATGCCAGGAACGGGGAGATGAGGGAGGGAGGTTTGATAGCTGTACAGCAAAGGCTTCTTTCTTGAAAATAACCTCATCAGAGTCTGAGAAGAACAAAAAAAAACAACAACAACCTTTGTGTCACTTTCAGAAAGTTAACAAATGATAACAGTTTTTTAAAACAGATTTTAAATGAAAATGCACTCAGATTTAGTAATAAATAACAATCACTGGTATGCACAGAAAACAGCCTGGTTCTTACCACCCAGACTTTGGTGGTGTTGGAGACTCTCCCATGCTGCTCGAACATCCAGTAGTGGTAGGAGAGCAGCAGTTTGAGGCAGAAGCGCAGGGCGAGGATGAGGGAGAGCCACAGCAGGGTGCTGAAGACCAGAGCTGACACCATGGTTTGACCCTGACTGCTCAGAGAAACATGCAGACTGCACAGAAAGACAGGAACAAACGTCATCACAAAGGGAACTACAAATATTAACACGAGCTTCAATTAATTCTGACGAATAAAATGGGAAAACATATTTATCTACAGGTAGAATGCGTCTGTGGAGAACTAAGACTAGGATAGAGCAATAGCTCCATCTACTGGTAAAAAGAAGCAATCGACTTTCAATGTTCTAGAATCATATGTTGTTAAAATAAACATGCATGGAAAAATATTAAAATTCCAGAAATTATTAATTATTATTCTGTGACTAAATTACATAGGTGGTAGAGATGTGCCGATCAGGTTTTTTCCTGCCGATACCGATACCGATCACCCATGAGGGCCGATCACCGATACCGATCACCGATACCGATCACATAATTATTATATATTTATTTTTTATCATAAACCCTACCGTTAACATTATGTGGAAAAAGGAACCATGAATTCACCTTAATTTAGACAAAAACTTGTTTTTTATAACTTTTTCCAAGAAGAAAACTAAACAAAACAGGCATTGTGCAAATTGTACTGCTATTGATATACGATCTTTAACAGACTGATAACATATGAAGGCTCTGAAGAGGCTAAATAATGCAAAGAGCCAAAATAAAGCCTCTCAACATTGCCAAGAAGTTCAAGTATAAAACTTAACATTCAAAGGCAAAAACAGGTTCCATTACAATAAACAATCCAGATTTACTGAATGAAAACTTCCTGATAGCATGGCGGCTAGCTGATTACTGCTAGCTCTGAGTGGCTGTTTCTGACTGAGCGGAGTAATTATGCAGATCAGGGAGGAGATCGATTATTTTTTCAGAGATTATCTGTCTCATGTTAGGACAGCGAAAGTTTTAATACGTATGTAAAATTTTTTTTTTTTTAGGTTAGATGCTGCAGCTTTAAGCAGGTTCGGTGTGAGAGTCACCACCAGGTGGAGCAGAAGCGGCGCGCCATCTGTCAAATATTACTACCTGTAGCGTAGCAGCGGTTCAACAGCGAGAGCAGAACCAGCGTCTTACATCGCAGCTCGAAGACTTAAATAATTTTCCAGGTTATTTGTTTAGCTTTCTGACCGTCATGCTAATCCGGGTGAGTGTTTGTAGCTGTGCGCTGCTTTACCTGCTATCTGATCCTCCGTATGTCTTTTTTACTGCAGTGAGCCTCGATGTAGCCAATCTCCGTCAAGTATGTCATTGTTTTTATGTCATATTAGATTCGTTGTGTTGATGCATTTTGACGTGCTTTAATTTTCCGCCGCAACACCCAAACTTCCCCATTCACTCAGTGCGTTATAGTTCCACATCGCTTAGGATTTGTTGCTGCGCATTTGCGCAGAGTGAAGGAAAGAGGAGACCAGCTGCACAGGCAGGCTGTGAAATGAGAAGCAGGTGATCGGTATCGGCAACAAGAGCCAATGATCGCCGATCACCGATCATGCACTTTTTCACGGAAATCGGCCTGATTATGATCGGTGACCGATCGATCGGCACACCTCTAATAGGTGGTCAAAAATATTGTTAAAAATAAAAAAAAAGCAAAATGGACTTAGACTTGACTCTGGACTTAATCAGAAAGTCTTGAAACGTATTGTGACTTGCAAAAAAAAAAGTGGAAAAGTAGCTGCTTCCTTCCAAATGGATTCTGTTTTGGTTTGTTTCAGAACAAACACATTTAAAAATTTAAAACAAAGACTGAATATATTTTCACACAGGATCAGGTAGGTTTGAATAAATACCTACCTGAATAAATAAGAACATTTAAAAAAAAGGTTTGTATTTAACGTACTTATCTCTGTCTTAAAATGTGATTGTAAATGTAAAACACAAGTACTTTTTTTTAAATAATCTAGTATATTTTTCAACACTTAATATTGTTTCCTTTCTCTGATGTCTTCGTTGGTGGTTTTTAAAAACAACTCATCCCGGTTCTGTTTACCTCAGAGGAAGATGCTGCTGTATCTTTGCGATGAGCCCCATGCTGGGATCAGACTGCATATACATGGTAGCCAGGATCCCTATGGCAACAAAGAGCCACGACGATGGGCTAGCAGGATACACTCCCTTTATCACTCTGTTCTGTAACGGCAGAAGAAGAAAAAACAAGGTATGATTTTAAAATCAGTATTTTTCTTTGCTTTTTGACCAAATGCACATGAATATTAGTTTCTTAATTTAAAATTGATTGTTGGGAAACTTGATTTCCTCCAGATTGATGGCTTTTAGTGTTAATGTAATATGTAAACCATCTTCAAGTATTTTTTTATGAAATACTATTTTTTTACGATAAATAAAAAGTAGGGTGATAAACAAAAATAATTCATTTTTTACTGACTCGCCTAATTCATATTTCTCATTCTTTTTTTAGATCAGTTCACAGATGAGTAAATCCAAGTGATTTCACTCAACTTTCCAAAGTAAAATATAATCAGAAATGAATCATTTGTTTCTTGTTTTTCACTGATGCTTTAGAACTGACTGAACCTGAGCTATTTTGCAGATAGAAAATGGAGAAACATTTTTAGACAGGCAAAAATGTTAGAATCATTAGCCCACAAGACTTTCAGCTGTAACTGAAACAAAAGATGGTTTTAATCGACTCAGGGAGGCTGAAAAGAATTACATGCTACACTATTTAGATTTTAATTTGTGAAAAGAAAATGTAGAAAACTCCAAAACATTTTCTTTTACTGCACTGTTTGGGTCTGTTTATTACATAAAATCCTATTAAAACTCCTGGAAGTTTGTGAGTGTGATGTGACAAAATGTGGAGGAGTTAAAGGAGTGTCATTTAAAAGGTATTGTAGCAGGAAGAAAACAAACATATACAACTCTCTGGGCGAGTCCACACCCTGAACTGGGGTGTGTGTGTGTGTGTGTGTTTGTGTGTGTGTGTGTGCGTGCGTGCGTGTGTGTGTGTGCGTGTGTGTGTGTGTGTGTGTGGTGGCACTTGAAGAGATATTCATGTTTTCATTGAACGATGGATTATATACTATAGTGCAGCTAAACCCATTGAACCTTATAAAACAGCTTTCCAACAGACTAGTCAGAATAAATTTATTGCATAACAAAGTACATAACACCTGCTTTTTGTGGCTTGTATATAATTATAACTGTAATCTGACACCATTTATTAGAAGCCTCTGGATTCTTTTTCTTCCTGGTCATAAACGACATTTCACCATACCATCGCAACACTTGACACACCCACACATGTAGTAGCAAGTTGCGATTACGTCTTAGCAAAAAGAGAATTTCTACCTACTGAGGTATGAAAACTTAATGGAGTTCAGACTGACAATAAGTTACACAGGTTTGTATTGTCTCTGTCAGTTTCTAATTGATATAGATATTTGTAAATCCAGTCGCCAAGATAGTAGCGCGCAATATTTTCTGTGTATCATCATCATGTTAAAGGGCTTGTGTTGCTCTAAACTCTCAGAAACATAATAAAGCTGTTTGAAGTTTTATCTAAAGTAATATATTACTTTAACTCAACATTATGCAAGCAAGTCAAGACTTTTGTAAAAGGAAAGACAGTAATCGAACACTTTGATCTACTTCAGGATGTATAGTTGGAAAACAATGTAGTAAAACTGCAAGTGAAAAAATTTTAGAGACAATTTGATGTGTTCTGATTGAGGATTTTGGGCTGAAAAAGCCTTTTAAAGATTTTTTAGTATGAAAAGTCATTAAATACAACGACAAAGTCTTTAATTTGGCAACAGTAGGATGACAATTGTTAACTGGGCATGTGCGTATGTGACCTGGAAGGCGGGTCTGTCTGTCATTTCTCTCTCATTGAAGAGCAAAAAGGGGACAGTGGCTGATGTTCAGAACAAAGACAACCTCAAACTAATGTTCTCAGCATGAGTTTAGCAAAGAACACAGTAAACTCTATCCAAAGCATGTCCACTGGTGGGTTCAACTAAATATACAGTCAAGGTTTGTCAAAACATCATCACTACAAAGGGGTTTTCAGCTTCTTTCAATTCTTTTAAAATGAATTTAAACCATAGCAACACCATGAGAAAAAATTGTAGCTTATAGTGTTGATGGTATAGCGTTAAAACCTTAATATGCTGTAACACTGGCATGTGTTTCAGATATGTTGCCTTAAATGAAGAACAATGTGTTGCTTTTTTTATATATGTGTGAACAAACATCTTGGATAACTGGAAAATTAGTTCATCCAGTTATCCAATGGGGCATTGATGCCAAACTGAAAGACATTTAATGAAAGGCATTCAGGAGGAATTTTGGTTCACAAGAATGATGTGGACAACGATGTGAGGCATAATGAAGCTGATGTGACAGATGAACTCCATCCCCTCTCCATGCTGACCTTCATGCGGCTGACTCGCTTCTTCCAGGACCGGACCCCCGACAGGTAGATCTGGTTCAGGGCCTGGTAGGACAGCTGCAGGTCGATGCCTTCTGGTGTGATGGTGAACTGGAACGCTACCGCCTGATGAGCCTCCGCCATTGCTGTCACATGAAAGGAGATAAATGTGATATGAACCTCTTCTAATACAAAATATGACTGTAAACACTTAATCCATTTAATAAAATGATTTCTTAGCAAATGTTGCTAGGATGATTATAATTTTTCATGGTTCTACACCTAAAAATGATTAGGTACCCTTTGTATCACCTTCTCAGCAATTATCATATAGATATAGATTTCAAGTTTTATCACAATATTTTCTGGTAATATCGTGATAACGATACAAGTGACGATAAGAAGTATTTATTGCCTTTCTTTTGGTAATTGTATGGTAGTTGCAGCGTGACACAGCAACCAAGGCATCACAAAGACAAGTATTGCTCTTGAGAAACATTTCCATTTGTAATACACCTCTTTAGGTCACAAAAAGAAGTGTAATTTGTATCACTAGACTGCTCAGAGTAATTACATTTAGTCATATTGTCAAATTAATTGATAAATACGTTTCGGAGAAAATAGTAAGACTAAGAATTCCGTCAGCATAGACAGTTTGTGGGGTGGGGGGTTAAACAATATTAGGAATTCATCATGACAACGGGTAAATCAGAATTTGTATTATACTAAGGAATTTATCACAATAAATGATCAACGATACAATACATGCCTGCTCCTAGTTTCAGGAACTGGCTGAAAAGCACAGAAAATAAACTGAAAAAGTTCTAGTCTCATGATAGAAAGCTTCTCTGAAAGCCAGAAGGCATCACAGTGTGCAAATCAATGTGAAAACACTCGAGTTATTCAGTGTGGAAGGAATGTTGTTTTTACATGTGCAGCACCAACAGCACATTGTATTCTGCGGCTAGCTCACTCTGGTTATTTCATGCAGTTTATTTAAAAAAATGATTAATCGCTGAAAATTTAGAAAATTATTCCTGAAGTGTTTGGTCAGTAGTGGGGCTAATTTGACTGTGCATCATATCAAAATGTAAAAACTTTAGACTGCGTTAACGTTTCACAATTTGTCACATTACAGCCACAAACAGTAATGGGTTTTTTGGGGCGGCGATTTCCTGTGATAAACCAACACAAATGCAAAGTGGTTGTGAAGTGGAACAAACACAATGACTGACTTTTTAAACGTTGTTCCAAATAAACAGAAGCAGATATATTTGTGATGCAGGTGTTTTTCTTCACTACTTCTCAATGATAACCTGAAAGAAGGAATTGTCTGTTCCTTCTTCCTGTGTAGCAATGAGACTGATTGCCACCCGTCTCCCACGCATCACAGTCGCTGCACTGTGTGTACGTGAATGCAGGAGGGGCACAGTGCACAAGGTCAGTCTGGCAGATTTTATAAGTTCTTGGTCGACCACATAAATTGCCAGTAAACTACATTGAAGTTTGTTGTAGCAGAATGTGAAAAGCCACTGCTGTTAGTTAGCATGCTAGTGCTAACACCAATACATAACCCCTCTGTTGTAAGCACAACTATAATTGTCCCTATTGTCTCTGGTCATGTGTAACTATCTAACATCCAGTCTGTTATCCTAGACTTGAATCTGTGTGACTTCTGTTATAAGGCCACAACAAGACAGGATGTTCTACACCTCTGGGCTAGAATAACTAAACTAGAGAAGACTTGGTGCAATGTTTTAATGTAGTGTTTGTGTGCAAAAAGGCTTTAGAGATACACTAATGCCATGATACAACATGATACGTGATATTCTGCTCACAACATCATATGTATCACTTGGACTGAATTAATTGAACTGATGGTGTAATACTGATGTAATGAATGCTGTTTTGTTATACATTTGCATTGTATACATTTGTTATACATTTGGTTATGCAGAAAAGACTTTTTCTACATAACCAAATACACAAAAAGCAACTTTTTTTTGTCTTATTCACTTATATTAGATAATGTAATTTATCTATTTCATTTCATTATTTAAGTAATTGTAACTGGTTGTTTCATTACATGTCAATTTTAATGTACATGTGCAAGGGGGTAGAAAATGTCATGTGTGATAGCTGTCATTAAATTCATATGGATTAGACATTAAACTCAAAGTAGGATTTAATGTATCGATACTTGTGAACAAAAAATGTATTTTTTGAGGGAAAAATATTGATAAATATTGTATAACTGATAAAATTACACAGCCCTAGTGTGCACCAATTATGGAGCCAAAAAACATATCTGTCCCCAGTTTTTATGCACCGTCTAATACAGGGGTCCCCAAACTACGGCCCGCGGGCCGGATCCGGCCCGCCTCCACATTTGGTCCGGCCCCCTGAACAATACCAGAGAGGATTCAGATTGTTTTTCATTTATTGTATTTTCCGGTTTATATGTGGATTTTTACTCAACCAGCAGGGGGCTCTTTAGCAGGAAATGTGTCCTGTAAACTGTGGGTGCTTTGTATGGCGCATTGCTGCCATCTGTTGGACTTTTAGGGAACTGCTTGACTTTTATGTTATTTAATCAGTAGGGTTGTTTGCTAGCAGTAGAGCAGATGAACACACGTGTCTGTTATGAACGCCGCATTCCAGATTGAATTCTTCGAAGCGATGCCGGTAAGTAGCAGCTTATACTTCAAAACGAGCCTTTATGTTAACATATGAGAAATTAATATGTTATTTCCCTCAATGGAATATATACTAGTCAGTCCCCGTCACCGTTTCACTCATGGGTTTTGCCCATGTGCTTTCTGGGTAAAAATCAATGGAGAAACGCAGTCCCCCCCCCGCGCCCAGCAACAAATCCTAAGCGATGTCGTGTGGAACTATAACGCACTGAGTGAATGGAGAAGTTTGCGTTTTGTGGTGGAAAATTACCTCGGTGTCGGGGCTGAAGCACGTAAAAATCCATCAACACGACGAATCTAATATGGCATAAAAACAATGCCAGTTTGGCTATATCGAGGCTCGCCCCAGGTGAAAAAAGTATACTTTAAGTATATTTCAAACATACTTACATTTCTGAAAGTACATTTTAAGTAAACTAAGTATTAAGTGTACAACCTAAAATATATCTGAAGTATACTAAAAGTATATTTGTACCAATTTTGAAATTAGAACTTTAAACACACTTAAACATAATTGTGCTGCCTTTTGTTTAGTTAAGCTGGACCAGCAAGGTTTTGAAAACCCCACTAGAGCACCCGCTGGTGGATATTTTTGTTATGTTGCTTTTGTGATGCTAAAAGAAAAAAATAGATTAAGGATGGTGGAACTCAACACCAGAGTAGCTGATTATTGTCTTTATTTGTTGTGTTTCAGACAAGATTTGTTCGTAAGTATTTGTTAATTGTGAAAATAAATTGTGAGAAACGCACCCCCCCCTCCGTCAACAATGTCCGGCCCCCCACCAGAGAAGGGAAAAGTTATGTGGCACTCACAGGAAAAAGTTTGGGGACCCCTGGTCTAATACAAGGTTTTTCCAAAAGAAATTGAACATGAAATATTGCAAAAGTATCCCCACTCATTGAAATTTGTCAACTTCTATCATGTTGCAAACTACAATTTTCAAAATAAAAATCTGACAAGCTTAGAACAAATGGTTGTATTTTGCATTTATCAGACCATACCTGTGTCTCCTACATGTCATATGGCAGAAATTAAACATTTTTTAGTCATTTCTGCTAATACGCTTTAAGTTTTTTGATTATTGGTCTCCTTGAGTTAGTTGATTATGTTTGCTTTCGTAGTTGTGCTTTGCTTTGTCAAGTCTTCTTAATCCTGTTCGTGTCATATGTTGGGTTTTTTGTGTGGATTTTTCTGTGTTCTCCGTTTAGTTTGAGTTGATTTCGAGATTTCTAGTGTCTACTTTTGAGTATTATCAGTTTTTCCTTTGTCCACTAATTAGTAATTTGATTCACCTGTTTGGTTAGCTATTTAGTTTTGACGCACCAGGTTTGTTGCGGCAGTCTCGTCTGGGTTTCCTGGTCTGAGTATCCTCTACGCTCTGTGTGAGTTTGTACGGTGAGATCTGACCTGTATATCTTAACTGTGATGAAAAGTAAAAGTCTAACTATGACAAGACGAAGAAGGCCTCGTGGTTCCTGTCGACACCAAACACCCTCATTCCTGACAGTTCGTCCACTTTGCTTTCTAACAAACCTAGGAGGAATTCACACAGCAGTGTGGAAACGACTCAGAGGCAGAGTCTATTTACCAGTACTAATACTAGGTGACTTTTGAAGGCGATTTTTTTTTAGACTAGATTTAATTTCTGAGATTGGAGTAAACAAAGCCTAATACTCATTTCAGATATTCATTTGTGAATTTGTTTGTAAACATCATATAATTTTGCTTCCATTTTAGGTTTGTCTACCACAGTGTTTCCCAACCCTGGTCCTCAAGGCACACTGCCCTGCATGTTATAGTAATTTCCCTGCTTTAATGCACCTGGTTCAGCTGATTGCAGTTCAGCAAAAACCTGCTAATTGAAATCGCCTGTGCTGATGCAAGGAAAGACCTAAAACATGCAGGGTAGTGTGCCTAGAGGACCAGGGTTGGGAAACACACTTAAAAACCCAAAGTTTGTAGTTTAGAAAGTCATGATATGTAACAGTTCAATTTTGTTTGTTCAGTGTGCTCTCCCCTCTCCCCCTTTTTTATTTTCATTGTGTTTAAAAGAAAATGTAATTGTTCTGGAAAAATACACTAATCTACATAAATTATTTGAGTAGCAGAATGAAAATGGAAAAAAGTAACTAATTGCACCGACACATTCTAGAGTAAGTTAGCTAAACATTAATTACCCCTAGGCTCCAAATCAGTCAGCCATGAGAGTTATTGTTAAAGCTATGACGCCAAACCAGTTTAACAGGCTCGAGCAAAAAAGAGGGTACGGCTAGCTCAGCGCCTTCCATACAAGAGTGATGGGAGGGAACTCACGTGCTTGTGAGCGTCGCTACTTTGTAATGCTAACAAATTAATAGAGGATATATTTAAGCTGTGCCATGAAAAAGCGTAAAGTGGCTTTATTAGTATCCAAAAGGCACTTAAATAATTCACTCTGTCATTCTGTCACTCGTTGCCATGCTCTAAAGTTATTGTGCGCGTTTGTAGTTAAGCCCCCTTCCCCTTCCTCTTAAATATAGAAGTCATTTGTCTTTACATTTAAACTTGACGAAACGGCCAACAAACTGCCTCAAACGGCACTTGCATACCTTCAATACTTCCCTTCAGGAGCAACAGCGATACAAAGAGACCGTTTATTTTTCGAAGCCACGCGCGTACTTTGAGTCTTTCACCAGAAGACAGATATCTCCATTGTCAACTGACATCATTTGTGGGTGGACAGACATACCAACATCTCCCACAAGGACACAGGCGAGCTTCCATGTAATTAAAACAAAAACAATGCAGGGAGTATCTTGCTCTCCGATAGCAAAGTCAGAACCTCTGTCTGTCGCGGTAATACAATCTAGTAATAACATCGTAAAAGTGCTACACTACACTCACAGAACCACCCAACACCAATCGCTCGCGGAGCGACGCACAACTGACAAAAACGAAAAGGAAAAAGGCCTGTAAATACACAAATAGGTATAAAAAAAAACCCCACTAGTGGTTTCGACGAGAGAAGACAAAATAAAGATAAAATTACCTGCTCCGTCTTTTTTCAAAGGATCTTGAACGATGGAAACAGATGTAGAAAACGTCTGCTGGCGCCCCTCCCTTCACGAGCCCGTTACACGTGAGCACCCCTTTAGAAGCGTCCATAGCCAATGGCTGAAAAGCAGCACTACGTCATTTGCTTCCTTTTTTGGGAGCATCACACCCATTTTTGATTCATAACGTACAGAGAAAGCCCAGGCGGTAAATTATAAGTTAAAAACGGCAGTTATTATTATTATTATTATTATTATTATTATTATTATTATTATTATTATTATGTCACTGCCATTACAAAATGACTGGAGATATTTGTTGCAAGTTTACTCTGTAGTACATACAGTTGCCATAAAAAGTCTTCACATTTCTGTTGGAATTAATTTATCAGGGGGTTTTATAATCTCACAAAACGTGGCATTGTATATAAACTTTTTTTTCCACCTATGTAACTAATTTTACATAATAATAACAAAAGAAAGAGTTTATTTTTAAAGTTTTAAACAGAAATGCCAGGTTTCTGAGAAGTATCCTCAGAGACACAATTTTGGGTTTGTTTTCTGAAATAAGTAAATGAATCCTAATTCTTTTAGTTGTACTGTAAATACAGTCTAAGAAGGGATTGTATGCGAGTCCTCTGCTGTGATGAAGCATGAAATTATAGTAAAGTATGATAAAGTTGAGACTAAATACAGCCAGCAGATTTAGGTTTAACATTATTTTAATTTAGTCATAAACTTTGTTTCTAAAAGAAAACATGACCAGAATCTCTCTCAAAGAGTATCAGTTTAGAAAGATGTACCATTTTTCACTCTTAATAAAATGCACGTCAAACATTATTTATGCCTTTCCCAACAACAGTTGTTGCAAAAACCTATATATGTATCACTGCAGTCAAAACCATCTAATCATTTCTAACCTTCTTTTTAAATGTTTTCATTGGTATTCTGACGATTCATCTTGGTTGAAGAGGTCAAAGTCTTTGTCTCCACCTCAGGTTTATTTTTTTGATCAAATACTATGTTGATGCATGAGGCCTATCTGTTATTTTAGACAGATTATTGACATAACAACTGGCTTAACTACTGGGTTAATCACACACAATGTTCCAGGTCAGATAATGTGCAAGTTCTGGGTCAAACACACATAATATTCTGCGTCAGCCACAGCTATGACATAACTCAACAGTATTCACCTCCCCCTAAAAAGATAATTTTGTTTTCCTACTAACATGTCCTTCTCAAGATTTTAATCTTTACCTCCCTAAACAGATTCTTTGTCAGACTTTAGTTGGGACTGGCTACAAAGTGGTAATACTTGAATTCAGATGTTGGTAAAATTCAAAGATTAATTGAAACCTAAATCTGCCAGACCGAGCAATCATTTTTACATTAACTCCAAGTTTTGCAGACCATTAAATTACTTTTAATTTATCAAATATAACTGACTGCATGGTGGTACAGTTGTTAGCATTGTTGTTTTATAACAAGACGATCGTAGGTCCGAATCCTGGAGCCTGGTTCTTTGCAGTTACTCTGCTGTCCACAGTCCAAAATTCAGCAAGATATTTTAACTGGTTTCTCTCTCTTAACTGAAAATACATTTACCCCTATTGAAAAACCATTAGCTCAATCTCAATATTAAATTGACTTCATTTAAATAGAACCTGTCTGACAAAATAAAGTAAGATAAAAGATTTAAGAGAGCACCACAACATTCCTCTATCCAAATTAATTTAAGAGCAGATGAGAAACAAAGTGAACAATTCATCAGTCTGCAATAAATATGAGATATCACAGTGGTGAACCTTCCTGGAATGGATCAGCCTTACCAGAATTCTCCAAAAGTGCATCGATGACTTAACGAAGACATCATAAAGCAACCCAATCTACATGACTGCGGATGACTAGTCCCAGCTAAGGTCAGTATTTAAGACTAAATGTAAAAGTTGTTTCAGTGGGAGTGATCCAAGGCCAAAATTAAAGACTAAACATCTTTTCAGAAATAAGACATTGTACAAACACTCAGAAGTGGTGGTGGTAAGATGGTGGTCTGGGGCTTCTTCTGGACCTCGACCATTTGATGTAATGGATACAATCAGTTGACAATCATTTCAATTAAACTCAACAACATTCTGGTTACGAGGCAAGACAACAAAGTTCGGACTGGCCTTGTCAAAGTCCGTGCCTGAATCTGGTAGTGACCATTGGTAGTCTATTTGGATGCCAGATGGTTTGTCAAGACCAAAGATAGCAAAGCCAGTTAGAAGGTTTGGGGGCAATTACTTTTCACATAGGATCAGATTGCTTCACCAGGTTGGCCACTAGTAACCCTCTTAAACCTCCCATGTTCTTAGCGTGAGCTCAGATGACAGACATCAGACTGCCAGTTACCAAAACCAAAGAAGCCCAAAAATCTCCTAAAAGTACACACGGAACCGTGCACAGGGTCAAAAGCTCGCGGGATCAAACAGACCCCACGGGAAGGTTAAACTGTAGCGATTATTCAACAAATCAAACCCAAACTCCAACATACATTTCCATTGTTGTTTATTGAACAGCATTTCTCACAGGCAATAATAATCATAGTCATAATAGTGCACTTTTCCTTTTGAGTAATTGTACTACAGACATTTCTCTTTGTCGTCATCATCATCATTAATCGTGTTAGCTCCTCTCTCGACCCCCCGTCACACCTACTCCTTCTTTGTTCATGAATTCTTTTAGAGTGAAAAAGTCTTTTTTTTTTTTGTCTACTGCGTGAATCGGTGTGGGGAAGTGAAGGTTGTGAAACAGAAGCGAGGGTGGAGGGAATTTGACGTTGGAAAGAGGGTTTAAGGACCTAAGGGCTGCAGATATTGTAGTTGTATTGTTGTTATGACTGCAGAAGAAGAAGAAGAATGAGTAATAATGATGAGAATAAGAGCTGTATGGTGACTACAGTCAATAAAACATAGTGAATGCTACATAGCTATGAATGGCATACAATGGAGATAGAGACAGGCACACAGTGTATACAAACGTATACAGCATCTGCATCAAAGTATATAGTGTAGAAAATGTATACAAGAAGGGTGATTATATAAGAGGATGTGTTATGTGCATTTAGGAGGAAAGTGGGGATTGAAATACAGAGAGACGGAATGGGAAGATGTACAAGATATAAGGTAAGTAAGTTCTGTCACTGATTAGCTAACTTCTTTAGCTTCAGTTGGGTTTGTTCTTTCTTCTGAATTACATTCTAAGTTGGTGTTTTAAAATAGGTATGGAAATCTGTAACTTGAGACCTGTTTGACCTCTGCCCTTTGGACACGGGGCTTGTGCTCAAGGGTCACCACAAGTGTCAAATGTGCATGCACTTACCAGAAGACTAAAATGCACGCCCACCATATATCTAACATTGCTACCGAGCGCCGGCTTACTGCAAGAACTTACAGTCCCTCCCCAAAGCTGTTCTAAAACTAAACAGCTTCACCTGAGTCTGTAGTGCATCCATCGTAGCAGACATACTGAAAGGGTTTAGGTTGCCTTTAGGTTTGAAGCTGTTGAAACCAGCTCTGTTGAAGAACAAGGTTGCCAAAAGTCAGGAGAGAATGGGTTTAAATTTAAGAGATTTTGATGACTAAGCAAAAAGTACATGAACACATGAACGTGACAACTCTGGCCTTACCATGCCAGCTTTGAAATTAATAAAAAAACGGTTATGTTTAGCATGATAGCATGCCGACATGTCAATTAGCTCTAAACGCAGAGCACAGCCAGATATTTGTGAAAATGAATTTACCAGAAATTTGAGGTCCTATACACGTGTATTTTTTCTTTTTTTACTTTTAAAAAAAATGTAAAATTAAAGTAAGTCGACACAACAGAAGATAATGTAGTAGGTATGCCGGGCCAATTGGTGGCATTGTAACACTGCCAGCTTACGGCACAAACAACAGAATGTGGCATGCTTGTCATTTGTGAGAATGAGGCGCATGCGGGGTAGAGAGAGCTGGAGTTATGACTTCATAGTTAATTCCATGTGGCTCGCATGGCCACACAGAGTCATGAAACCAGCGTTTTGAAATTCAACAACCCCAGAACCCGGTTTCAGCTGCATCGTTTCTGGTCTCCCAAATGCCAAATTCATATGGGCGTATTGGGGCGTATTGTAGATAGGAAAAAAAAAAAAGAGGAGAAAATCAGTTTAATTTTTTCATGCATATTTGTGACTTTTGAAATTCAGAAATTTCCAAGTTTTTTTTCTAGAAATTTTTCAGCTTTTCAAGTTCAGAAATTTCCTTGTGTATTCTAGGACATTTTTGAGATTATCTTTAAATTTCTGAGTTTTTTTGGCAGAAATTTACTACTCCTTTTTCAAAAAAATATATCTACAAGGGCCATAAAAAGCTGTTGTAAATTCGTGTGGAGGCACTTCCTAAAGTACCAAAAACTTTAGCAGACACACCCAAAAACGTCTTTGTGTGGACGGTGCCAAACAGCTGTTCTACAGAACCGATATTTTTTAACTGGAGCCAAAACCTTATGAAAGAGAATAAACGTCTGTATCTGTGGACCTCCTGCATAGTCGTGAAAATGCTTTTCTTTCTGTTGTGAGAGCTGTATGACCTACGTCAGAGCTGTTACCAAGCTGTTGTACTGGATCGACATTTTTTTTAACCTTGGAAACAAGACCAGCTAAAATAAAATAAATGGCTTCTTCTGTGGACATCCTGCATAGCTGTGAATATGTTATTGTTTATGTCATAAGAGCTGTAGGACCTAATGAATAATCTACATTGGGGCTTGTTCCACAGTGAACAAAATGTCTAAAATGTCCTACAAGTATGTGTTTTATTCCCCTATGCGGAAAGACAGAGAAATTCTTTAAAGTAGTCATACAACATTCTAATAACCTATTATCTTCGTTTTGTCTGAGGCGGTGATAAAAATCAAACACAGCAAACTAGAATGAAGTCTCGGATAATTATCTACCTATCACTAAAGTTCCTCCTAAAATGTAAGAGTGTAGATGAACTTTTGGTTTAGCTTCGTAAAAGGTGAACATCTATAGTGACACACACAGATGACAATAAATAAATTCCAAACTTAACAGAAGATACAAAAATGTACATCGGCGCTTAAAGCATATTTTGGCATAAAATATCTCAGTATCAAAGTAAGTTATTCTTCAGTGACAGATATTGGTTTACTCTTAAAATCCCTGCACAGAAAAAAAACTACTTTCAAACAATACATAGCAAATAAAAAAAAATAAAAATACAAACTTCAATAAATACATGGATAAAAATGTGGTGCAGTAATTTTAAGAACTTTTTTTTGACATTCAAATAATTAGTTCCACGCTCATTTATGCTTGTGTTAAATACATCAATGAAAAACATCTACACATACAGAGACCAGTGCAATAAAAGGAAGGAAACACTAAAAAAAAAGAAAAATACCAGGGACATTTCATTCTTCAGTTTGGCTTCATTTTTCCTACCCAGGCAGCATGAGTATAGTTTCTATGACGACAGACACACCTGAGTATGTTGGATCTTTCACCTCAGCTTTCTTGTAAACAGTACTTTTCCGACCTTCATTCTTTTTCAGTGAGACGTAAAACATTTAGACTTTGGGAGTAGGAATGGTTTCAAACAACTGTGTTGAAATTTCTAACTGTCAAAGGAGCCTCTTTGAATCATTGCTTACTGACTCAAGAGGCCAGTAATGGACAATTATTTATTTATTAAATAAATAATTGTCGAAGTTTTAGCTTCGGCTAATGTGGGTTATAGCCGTTTAAGCTAGCCCAGAATTGTCTTTTCCTTCGTTGTTGGAGGCTAGTTATTCTAGTCTACGCAAATACGTGAAGAACATTGATCATATTGGACCTTTGGTTAAAGTTGTGTTAAAAACCGAAAAATGGCAGACGAGTTTCACATAATGTAACCATCAATTCAATGACAATGCATTGTAGCAAAAGCCAGTAAATTAGCTGCTTTAGCCCTCCAAAGACAGGACATCCACAGACATCTTATAAATAGTAATTTCAGGTCCGTCAGATATTTTTGTAAACAAAGTGGACATACGTCATGTCCAAATTTACAAATCATGAGGCTTGGTTAGCAAACATTCTGTCCTTACAACACTAAAGATGCTTTTCAGTCTTTTCTTAGCATTGTAATATTGAAAAAAAAAGTCATTTTATTTGAGTCTAGATATGAGGAAACAAAGCAGTTTTTTGTGAAGTACCAAACCTTGTCACATCTTGTGTAGCTTTCCTTGTGCTTTGTTTGGACTAGTGAAGGTGCATTGGGATCAAGGATGTGGTATTTACATTGTTCTGCTGTATCACGATGGGGTACGTTTCCTTTGTAATTATTACTTTTTGCATATATTTATGATCCAACTGACCTCTGGGGTACATTTGGACCCGCGTTGGTCAAATATTTATCTAATCAGAAAGGCCAACCCTAAAGTTTCCTTTCTGTTTTATGCATGTCTGTGGAGTAAATTTTCACCAGAGTGGACATTATAGAGTGAGACTGAGTAATATTGGTATTTGACTGATGTTGCAATGTCCTTACCACTATTGCATTGATTCTATAGATATCATTTCAGCATTTTCTTTTTCATTTTGACACTAATGAGAAAATCTGCTCTAGTGGATTGGCGGTGGGGCTGAGATTTAAGACTGCTGATGTCAGAAGATTAACTAAAGCAGGAAAACATATAAAGAAATTTAGGAATTGATACTCTGTGTGGTTGTTTTCATATGGAAACTAACAACCTGGAAGGTGTGGGAGAAAATCTATTATTATCTTTACAGAGAGTAAAGTCCAGTCCTTGGACCTGGCAATAGTAAACTTATTTGATGACATCAAGCCTCCTTTTTCTGAGGTAAAATCAAGAAATACAGAGGAACTGTGGAATGTACTCCAACCTATTAACAAGCTGACATACCTGTTAACAGTTGCCAGATGTCGGCTGATGTAATTCAACGCAGATGTGAGGCAATTTTCAGAATCAATGCTTGTACATGTAAATATTCGCTAAATTCTTTACAGGAAAACTGAATCTTCAAGCATTTTACTTCAATTATTTTTTTTAATCCCCCTTTTTTCTCACCTTGTTGTGTAAACAAACATCATACATTTTTCTCCCAGTTTGGCATGGAATGGGCAGTATTCGCAGTTCTTTTGCATGTACAGAAATAGAAGCTACAATCAGATTTTCCTTGCTTTCTCAAATATACTGCTGTTCTTTGGAACAAAGCTTTATGCTTTATTGTTCTGCCATTAACAATATTAAATATAAGAAGAAGTAAATTATGTAGAAACAAGAGGGACCAACAAGCATCTAGGCAAAAGGAAAGTGAATTTGGTGTAAACAGGATACAAGCAGCATACAGCTACTGAGATAACTGAAATATATCACTGTCATTATGAGTCAGAAGTACGACTTTCTTTGTTTGGTCAGATTCAGAGAAGAGAATCTCTAATAGGAAGGAAAAGATTGTGGTTTGTGTTCATGAAAGCCATTTCTGAAACTGTGGTAATGCTAAGCTAATGCTAACCATGATGAGGCATAACTTGACGGCTTGTTGAATTGTTTAAAAGTTTACAGGTCTATTACCGTAATTATGCACTTGGTACTTACTGTATGATGATAAAGGGATTTTAAAATTAGCGTACTGCACCAGAGTATGGTTGAAGTGGAACCAGCTCATATTAGTGCCAGCATGTGTTTTAGATTAGATGTTGTTCTAAGGCTCAGAGAGACCAACTTAAAAAAGAACAAACTAAAATTTCTAAAACAGCAAATGCATCAGGAGAAACTAGTAAACAAAAAAAAAACATTTTTCCATTCATATGGATTACACATGGCGTAAAAGAAATACTCTAAAAATCATTCACATAAAAACTGCTTTTCATTTCTAAATAAGCCAAAGAGAAGGTTTATGGTGTCTTAGTTTTATTTGTGTCCACTGCATTTAAATTAACGGGCAGCTCCTTCTATGTTTGGCCTCTTAATCTTTTCGTCCAGCATGCTTTTAGACTAGTAGGGGACCTTCCTCGCAGCTTGACTAGTTTTTCCTTGAAACGTGGCTAAATTCTTACCGTTATCCACATTTGTCTTCTCTTGTAAAGGCATTATGGTATCATAGCTTCATATCGTTGTATATCAGAAATAACTGTGTGGAGTTGGGGTGGGGGCTCCATATGTTCGAGGAAAAGTTGTGCCACTCCGACGCACGGTGAACACGTTACCGCGGATTCGTTCTCTGGTGGTATTTGTTCCTCTGCTCTCATCCTGTTTGATTGTGAAAATGTGCCGTTAGGGTTTGCTGAGCTTTTAGGGACACAAACCACTTCAGACGATCACAAAGCTCATCTGATTCTCGGCCGGCTTTCCTTCATGTTTTCGGTCTGCTTGGAGAAAACACATTTGTTCGCCCTTAGAAAGGTGAGGAGAGGAAGTGATGCGGACGATAAATCTGGATGGGCAGGAAGTGATGAAAGGGAATGCGTCGATGCACTCAGTCGCTGGCCGGTGTCGCAGCGAACCAACCTGACCAAATGACTTGGAGGATTCCGGCAAAGTCTGAAGCAACTGTTGATTGTGATAGTTTGTTGGAAATGTCCTGTGCTTTGTCGATCTGCTGTGGGAGGTGGACGACTCGTTTCACTGGTTGTGAGCTTTCTCTGTTCTACATTCCCATTCCCTTCTGTACGCCTTTCTACTACAGACAGACACTTTCGGGGAATTCTCTGGATCTCTAGATGATCTTTGACTAAAGTCCTTCTCGCCTTCCGTTCCTTTAAATGGGATTAAAGGTCAGAGGCCTGGAAGGGAGTAAGGAAAAGGCTAAAGAAAAAAAGCAGGAAGGACTGAGTGGAGGAAGAGAGGGAAGCCAGGCGGTCAACCCTCTTCTCGTTTGCAACATTCTTTTCACGGGTGAGACTGCGTCCCGTTGGACGATGAAAGGAGTCTGGTCTTGTCTCTCCCCGACTCTCTCCGTTGTAAGGCCGTCCCGCCACTGTTGCTGCTGCTGCTGCTGCCGCCGCTCACCCCGTCCACCGTGGGCTCCCTCTCCACTCGATCCGATCCGCTTTCAAAATTCCGGGAGTTCTGATGGGAAGGAGCGCTGGGCGGACGGGAGAGCTGACCGTTCTCATCTGAGAGGCAAAGAACACAGTTCCAGAGAGGAGCTGTTACTCTAATCGCTTTATAAACAGGTGGCTTGTAGAGTGTTCTTAAATGTTTGAAGTTCATTTGTATTCAATCCCCTTCACTCTAAATATCTTGCCTTTATGGAAGAGTTGCTCCTATTGACAGTACTCAACATGACCAAATGCTATAAAAGGTTCAGGGCGTATGAATACTTTTACGAGGCTTTGTATGTGAATGTTTGGAACTCACCTGCCAGAGCCTGAACAGATGGCTGATCGTGAGTGCTGAGAAGCTGAGCTTGAATAGTTTCTACTACTCTTTTAAATCTGCGACTGGGACCTAAAGGGGAAAGAAGAATCAAGAGTCGGTTATGAGGCAGTTTTCCCCAACACCTCCACATTTTACGGTCCTTACTCACAATGTGATGTCAGAGGCTTTACCTCAAATCTGGAACAAACTTCCAGAAAACTGCAAAGCAGCTAAAACACTGAGTTCCTTTAAATCAAAACTAAAACCCCACCTGTTTAGAGCTGCTTTTGGACCATAATAAATGGAACATTGATCAACATATTGGATGTGTAATGATAATTTTAACAAAGGCACTTCACAAAATGCATACTTTTATGTTTTCATGATGTGAAGCACTTTGAACTGCCTTGGTGCTGAAATATGTTCTACAAAAAACCTTGATCGATTTACAAGGAGACCAGCTGTAAAACCAAATGAAAGTCTGATTTAGGCACTTCAAAAGGCAGGTAAAAACTAGCTTTACAAAGTACTTACAGTACACTCTAATATGTAGGAGCCTTTACTGGAAATTACTTGCACTGTAAACTTAAACATTAGACTTTTAACTGTTCCAAGCTTGGAAGCGTGACCAACAAAGACTGAATGGCTTCCTTCACTTCCTCTGCTGCCATTGCTAAAACTACAGGCAGACTACAATTCTAAAACAGAGCAGAAAATCAACATCATTGTTCACAACTTCTTCTGTTCACCGAAATTCTACAGCAGGAATCCAGCTCAATGGGAGAAATCCCAGACAGAGCATTGAACGGGGCATTCTCAAGAAACCTCCTGCTACAGTTTTAATACACCAAGATCCAGAATGGCATAATATTTGTGATCTTTACTGTTTACTCCAGTTTGTTGCCATTTCTTCCTTACTGGTGTGATGAAAGTAAATATGGTGTGCATATTTTAAAGCACAACAGAAACACTAAATTCTAGTGTAAGTGGCTGCAAGAGTCAACAGATCCATAAAATCTGGGGTATTAGCAGCGGCCATTGCATCACCAGCTTGGAATATGGACGGTCTGATAAGCTCTGCCTGTTTACAGAAGATAACAGGGAGGGGTGATCCTCTTTCATGATAAATAAAAAAAGCCTTTTCTGTCATCCAGCTCTGTGAAAAATACAATCCAAAAGGAGAAAATGCCATCTATGTCTGTGGAGCGCCACATAAAAGTATTCACTATCTCTTTAACTTTTCACATTAATAATAAGGGCAAGGGGCACCAAAACAAAGAAGGCATGCATACTTTGTTCATCAAACCTTTTTCAAACAAAAAAAAACAGAGAAAAAAGAACATTTACAGCCAATTATCATTTTTGACAAACTGCCTTTTTTTGATAGATTTGACATGGTCTGCCATATAAAATCACATTGAAATACTGTAAAATATGTAAAACCTTTAAGTTTAGGGGTATTAATTATTTTGCAAGGCCACTCACCTGCTAATAAAGTGAAGGTGACGCTGTAGATGCCCATCTCTCTTCGTCCTTCCCTCTCCGCTTGTTCCCTCTCTCGTTCTCTCTCTCCCTCAGAGAAAGCGATGTCCACCTGCAAAAACGAAAGCAAAAACCTGGACTTTAAACTCAACTTTTCAAACCTTTTGAAACCCTGTTTGACCTATTTTCTGTTGATGTTGGTTGGATAAAAAAAGATGTCAAGGCAAAAAAAGGAAATATGACCTGGAATTTGACAGGTTTCTGGAAGACAGAGGGGCCACCCGAGGACTTGTATTCCGCCCGGAAACTATTCTGAGACACCACACTGTGGCTGAGGGAGGGGATCTGTGGAGACAATGGAGGAGATGGAGTCTCTTAAGACTGAAAAGACAAAGAAGACGATAACGATGTGCGAAGCTGGTTGAAGGCTGATGGCACTCACTGAGAGGAAGGCGTGGACGATGTCCGCCTTGATGGAGCTGAGCGGCTTGTCTCTGATCAGGACAAAGATCTGCTCCTCCTTCTCCAGGCTGATGAAGTTACCAAACCATGACCGCTTAGCCAGCCTAGAAACAACAAAACAAAAAATACAATAATTTTGAACCAATTTAAAATGACTTTTACTGTGTGTCAGACTTCAGAAAGGGCTTAAATGGGCAGTCACCCCTGGCTTCAATTTTTTGGGAGGCCCAGTGACTTCTTGTTCTTTTTGTCTTTTTTTTTTAGGAATCCATGTTTTGCACTGTATAATTTCACAATATTTTTGAAATGGAGATGAAAAATATCTGTCAACTGCCTTCCGATAAAATTCTCATCTCCCTTCAGTGCTCCTTCTAGGATTTCTCCCATTTACTTGGATTCCTCCAGTAGATTTTTAAACTGGGCTGATCAGTGGACAAAAGGAGAAGTTGAGAACAATTTTGATTTTCTGCGCTGTTTTGGAATTGTATTCTGCCTGTAGTTTTAGCAATGTCAACGGAGGAAGTGAACAAGGTTGTTCAGTTCACATTGGTCACATATCCAAATACTGTATTAACATGAACAGCTGCCTCGTTGGGCTCGGCACTTCTCTCCTTGCAGTGGAGGATGGTTGTTTACAGCACAGGCAATTTCAGGTAAACTTTATAGCATCGAGCTGGTGCATTAAACGTTAGTGATTGGATAAAATTTAAAACTTCAACAGAGCCCACGTCTCCAAGAAGTAATCTTTTTTCAATAGCTGTGACCCAAGACCCTTAGAATGGAACAAAGCGCAGTACAAGGAGCTGGTTTTCACCAGGCTACCCAACACATTAAAATAAATAAAAATTACACGTGTACTTACTCTGGACTGGACTCTGGAGTCAGACTGGACATGTCCTCTGATGTCGGGACTAAAAGAAACACAGGCAGAGAGATGGGATGAAAGATGGGGGAAGAAAAGCCCAGTGATTCTTGATGACAGACTCTAATTTAATTGTTCTAATTACAGCTTATCATGGCAGCAGCATTACTCAACACAGCTGAAGGCTGAAGCACACGCTCCTTTGACAGGAAGAGATGCTACCAGAGACTCTTTCCACCGTTCTGCTGTTACGAAGCTCATTGTGATGGAATTTAAAGTGACGTCAGCCCTCAGGTGAAGCACTGATTTAAATACACTAAGTTCTCCCCCCCCCTAAGCCAAAGTCAAAGTCTACTTTATTGTCATCATATGTACTAGACATACAAGGAATCAATGGACATTTCTGGCCATTCCTCTAGTGAAACTAAAAATGTAAAGACATCATATACCAATAAGAATAAATAGTAATAGAAAAGTAACGCAACAATAAGAGTTCTAACTATTCTATTGAGTATTTTACTTTTCCCCGAAAGACAAAGCAACATTACAACAATAAAATGGCCTCCAAAAATTCCAAAGTAAATAAGAACATTACAATATCAACAAAAAAACATCTTCTGTAAATCTTCACTCACCTTGCAGTTTGCGCCGATGGAACCGCGGCGAGCCCAGCAGGTTGTTTTTGAACGAGTTGAGCCTCGTCCTCCAGTGGGTCGAGCTTGAGGCGGCCAAGTTGCCGCTCCCTCCAGGACTGGAGGGTGGGGTCAGCGACAGCGAGGCCCCACCCGCCCCGTCCACTCTGGAGGAAGAGGACGAGGAGGAGGAGGAGGGAGGAGTGGTGGAGGAAGGGTGTTGGATTTGGTGCACGGGCGTACCGAGCGGGGTGGGCAGGGGCGAGCCCTGCGGTGTGACCTGCGACACAGGGGAAGGGGTGGCAGAGGAGTTAGAGGACGAGTGGACGTTCTTGGATCTGAAGACGGACGGAGAGGGGAAGTTGAAGAACCGCGGGATTGGAGAGAGGACAGGGGAGGGGGAGGGGGAAGGAGAGCGTGGAGTCTGGAGAGGGAGTGACTTCATGGAGTGGAGCTGGGGCCGGTCAGCGGGACCCTTCGAGGGCAAGGTCTGGGTTTTTGGGTCGGGCATCGGGCGGGCGGGCCGAGGAGTGGTGCCACTTCCTGCTTTGGGGTCTTTGGAGGAGGAAGTGGAGGTGACCTCTGATTGGTTAAAGGTGAAGACCGGGCTCTGATGGGCAGACAGAGAAAGATGCAAAAAAAAAAAAAAAAAAAAAAAAAAAAAACGAGGGAAAGGGATGTGGGCAGATGAGACAGGAAGCAATGGTCATGAAATATGATTCATGGACAGAAAATATCAACAAGATATGTGACAACCTTTTTTACTTGCCTATTTTGAGAAATGGACAGCATGATGTGTTTGAAATGAAGATGTGATAGGAAGGCGGAAGAACATGGCTAGCACAAACAGACCGAGCAAGAGTTGCTAAGGCAAAGGTCACATCACAAGAAATTAATCCTGGAAAACAAAGCTGATAGTTATATGCCAAAGTTGTTGATAATACATAAAGAAGGAAAGACTTGGTTCTTTCAAAGTCAGGTTCTGATGTGCTGCATAAATCCAGACAGGAAAGTCTGGGATAAAAGGCTATGAAGGACTCAAGCTAACGCCGTCTCAGAATAGGGAATATTTAAGAGCAAATTTCCACCATCCAACCATTAAACCACCATCAAACTAAATGTTTCTACAAGTTCAAGCTGAACCTTAATAAACACTTTAAAATTCATTAATTTTGCAACAAAACCGGGTTTTACATAGTTCCAATGTACTGAACTGAGCGTTTATCTTGCTATGCCAACTGTGTGGATGGTAGCTGTTAAATTGTCCCGCCACTAATCCATCCACACCAACCCGCATAAATACGCCTCGGAGCGTTCTTTTAAACATGCCAAACCCATAGGGGGCAGTGTAGCGAAAAGCTAAAACCTATGTCGGCCAATCAGATTGCTACAAAACAACCACGACTTCCTGTTAGGAATCAAAAATGGCGCAAGGAGGTTCATTTGTGTGTATGGATATACAGGTTGAACTACTTTTAAATACGGTATTCCAATATAAAGTTATTAAAACATTATTGGGAATCATGTCAAATAAGTATGTGGATATATCGGCGCATTATTTTTTGAAGACTGTAATGCGCGGGACACTACATTTGTGCAAACACAATAGACCCTTTTCACAGTGACGTCAGACAATGGCCGCCATAACTCAAACCTGGGTATCTTTACTTCCGGTGTGATTTTGCCTTGGAAACCAAGCTGAAAAATTCCCGCATTCTCATAATCTTAAGGATATAATAAAAGGTAAGTTTAATAATAACAGCATTTAAGTGTTAGATAGCTGTTATTACTCATTGTAAATTCACCATTCTCTAACTGTGTATAAGATAAACAGCCTCCGATCGGAGAGTAAACCAGCTAGCAGCAGCTTTAGCCACAGTTAGGAAACATATACACCGCCGCCTGTCAGTGATGTAACGTTTAGAGGTTCATTTTCTGTATTAATGGAAAATAAAGGACAGCTTCCAACAACGTTGTTTAGAATAATATTTTAAATATTCTGGGGCTGATTATGTATCTCTGCTCATTTCCAAGCTCAAATGAGCAACTTTACGTTCAAACACAAGTCCCCCAAAAAACGCGACCGGTGAATCATTACTTTTTATGAGTTTAGAAAAAACAAGACAAAAGCCACAAATAACAATTGGGCTTGACAACATTTCTGTTTTTCCAGCAACAAAATGCGCATCTCCATGCACTGTTCATGTTTCTGTCGCTGCTGTCACAGAGTCTCTCCCAAAGACGCACAGAAGGAATAAAAACAAATACAAAAGAAAATATTAATGCGCAGTGATTTGGATAAATAACTTTAATCTGATTACTGGATTTGAAATACGAACTCGTTAGATTATTCGTTACTGAAAAAGTGGTCCGATTAGAGGAAGGCATTACAAAGCAGCGGCGGCACCGGACATCTCTGCTTATAACAAACAAACCCCTATTTTATGGGATGAGTGGCAACTCCAGTCTATAATTTAAGAATCTGATCAAGATTAGAGCCTAAAACGTCATAGTTCAAAAAGAGTAAAACGTTCTGGTTAAGGAACAGTTATGTCACGTAGTTAGCTAGCTAACAAAATTCACTAATGCTAAGCTAACGGTTACGCAAAACAAAAATACCTACCTTCATAGTCAAACAGGTATTGTTCAGTGAAGAATTTGTAGCCTTTGTCTAATTTAGATTTTGTTGTCAGAGAAAATTGGTTTGCAAATCGTGATACATCTTCAAATCTTCTTCTTCTTCTATTTGAATTTTAATGGCGGTTGGCAAGAAACTTTAGGTATGCATTACCGCCACCAACTGGTAAGGAGTGTGGACCACATGACAAAAAAAAAAAAAAAAAAAAAAAAAAAAAAAAAAAAAAAAAAAAAAAAAAAAAAAAAAAAAAAAATAAATAAATAAATAAATATTACTATATCCTATTAAACAACTTACACTGTTTTAAGAAATAAAATAAGGCCTCATATCCTCTACTTCCTGAATCTTTCTGTAATAAATCAACAATATCAAATTTCATTTTCATGCTACTAAGGTTTCTAATTAAGTTATTTCTTTGCATCAAATAATTCCTACAACTGAAAATAACATGTTCCAATGTCTCATCTTCCCCACAGTCACATTTCCCTGTCTGATGTTTCCCTATTAGAAATAATGATCTATTTAGTCCAGTATGTCCGATTCTAAACCGTGAAATAATTATCTCTTCTCTTCTTATTCTTTCTGTTCTTCTCATTTGACCAATATTCTTTTGAATTTTATATAACCACCTTCCTTTCTTTTCTTCATCCCATAACTTTTGCCACCTCTCTCTTGTTTTTTTTTTAATTGTACCCTTTATTTCTGTTATACTAAAACTAACATTAATATCTATCTTCACCCGGTTAGTACTCTCTTTGGCCATTCTGTCTGCCATTTCATTACCCTTAATCCCGTGATGTGCTGGAACCCAAACAAAATTTACTGTTAGCCCCATCATATTGATTCTGTAAAGTGTTTGTTGTATTTCAATTAATATATCTGGTCTACTATCTGATTTATTATTTTGCAAACTAAATAATGAAGAACTAGAATCTGAACAAATAATTGATTTTAATGGTCTTACCTCTTCCACCCACTGAACTGCTAAAAGTAAAGCAAGCATTTCTCCTGTATACACTGAGACTCCATCACTGATCCTTTTTCCTACTTTAATCTGAAACTGTGGTACAATAAATGCTATCCCTACCTTATTAGCTGTATTTTTTGATGCATCTGTGTAGATTTGTACATAGTTACAATATTCATTTAAGTATTCTTGTATTATATTACTATTCATATTGCTAAATTTATCTTTATTGCTCTTTTCTAAGACGGAAAAATCAACCTCAGTATCATGAATTAACCAAGGTGGAACTGCAGATAATGGAACTGCCTGACATATATCTAACTGATTTAAATTAATTTCATTAACTTTAGAGTTTATTATCCATCCAAAGCTCTTTAATTGTTTCTTTGAATTTTCCCAGCCATGTTTAAGTACCTCTAATGTTGGATGATCCTGACTTTGTCCCTGTAAGTTTGACCAATAATTTAAGGATAATTGATCCCTTCTAAGTTTAAGAGGCATTTCTCCCATTTCAACCTGTAATGCTGCTGTTGAAGATGTTTTAAAAGCACCGGTACATAATCTTAATGCCTGATGTTGAATAATATTTAACTTATGGAGGTTTGAATCTGCTGCTGAATTATAACTTATACATCCATAATCCAAGACTGACCTAATTAACCCAGTATAAATTGCTTTTAATGATTTTCTATCAGCTCCCCACTCATTTCCAACTAAACATCTCATTATATTTAATACTTTCCTACACTTATCTACTATTTTCTTAATATGCACTCCCCATGTCATTCTTTCATCAAACCACATTCCAAGAAATTTAAATTGTTTAACCCTTTCTAAATCCTGTCCATATAATTTTAATTTAATTTTTCCATCAACTCTTTTCCTTGTAAAAAACATAATTTTAGTTTTCTCTACAGAAAGTTTAAAACCCCATTTATACGACCATTTTTCTACAGCTAAAATTGCTCCCTGAAGTTTTTTAACAATAAATTCTAAATTTCTTCCTCTTTTCCACATTGCTCCATCATCAGCAAAAAGTGAAAATCCCATTCCACCCTCTACTTCTTTAAACATATCATTAACTACCACTGAAAACAATAACGGACTTACTATACTACCCTGTGGTGTCCCATTTTCTATATTCATACTCTCAGAATAGTCCTTCCCTATCCTCACTTGTATTTGTCTTCCTTCTAGAAAATTTTTGATCCATCTAAACATATGACCATTTATACCCATTCTTCTCATTTTAATTAATAACCCTTCCCTCCACATCATATCATATGCTCGCTCAATATCAAAAAATATTGCCACAACACTCTCTTTATTCACTTGAGCCTTTCTAATCTCATGTTCTAAACATAAAATTGGATCCATTGTACTTCTCCCTCTTCTGAAACCACTCTGATAAGATGATATAAGTCCCTTCTTTTCCATATAATATATTAATCTTTCATTTATCAATCTCTCCATTATCTTACATAAGTTGGATGTTAACGCTATTGGCCGATAATTTTCTGGTTTGGATTCATCTTTTCCTGGTTTTCGAATTGGAATAATCACTGCTTCCTTCCAACTTTTTGGTAATTCTCCATCCTCCCATATCCTGTTGTACATTTCTAATAAAATATTTTTAGAAGACTCACTTAAATTACTAACCATAACATAACAAATTTGATCTTTTCCTGGAGCTGATAGCTTACATTTTTTGAGTGCCATATTTAATTCATTTATTGTAAAATACATATTCAATGGATCATTTGTATCTTCCATTTGTTGCAATAAATTCTTGTTCTCCAATATTGTCTTTTGCCTTCCTTTTTTCCCCTCTTCACTAATATTTTCAGAACTATGGATTTTAACAAAAGTATTTACTAACATTTTTGCTTTTTCTATATCAGTAACTGCTGTTATTTCTCCATCATTTAGTATTGGATATCCACTTATTCTCTTAATCCCATTCATCCTTTTAATTATTGCCCAGACCTTAGAAATATCTGTCTCCTTCCCTATTGAATTACAAAAACTCCTCCAATAATCTCTTTTTGCATTTTTAATAATCCTTCTTACATTTGCTTGCAATCTCTTGTATTCATTCAGATTCTGAAAATTATGATTTCTTTTTAATACTTTGAATGCTTTATTTCGTTTTTTTATAACTTTAGTACATTCTGATGTCCACCAGGGCACCAACCTTCTGTCTCTTCTCCCGCCTTCCTTCCTTATAGCCTGATCAGCTGCTTCAAGTATGGCATTACTTATAAAAGAATTTAAATCATCAATACTACTATTCATGTCTACTTTTAACATTTTTATTTCACTACTTTTCCTAAATTTTCCCCAGTCCGCAGACCTAAAAGACCACTTCTTTATCCCTTTTATACAATACCTCTCTATATTTAGCTTTACTTCCATCCTAATAGGATAATGGTCACTTCCTATAGTTGTTTTATTTAAAACTTGCCATAAACAAACCCCTGCTAAACAATTTGAAACTAATGTTAAGTCAACTGCTGACTCTGTGTTATCTCTAAAATTAATTCTAGTCCCACTTCCATCATTTAAACAGACCAAATTTTTAACATCCATTATTTCTTCTATTATATCCCCATTTTGATCATTATGATGACTCCACAAAGAGCTATGCCCATTAAAGTCCCCACACCAAATAACTTTACCCTCTAGAAATATCCCAATTTCCTCCATTAAATCTAATGATAGTCTTTTACATGGATTATAAAAGTTGATTATTTTAAATCGTCCATTTACTGTCCAAATTTCAGTAATGATATATTCTAACTCTCTTCCTTTAGCTAATAATCTAAACTGAATTCCTTGTTTAATAAATGTAATACACCCTCCTCCAGATCCCCCCTCTCTGTCTCTTCTAATGCTTTCATATCCTTTTATAACAAAATCAAGATTTGGTTTAAGCCATGTTTCTTGAATACATATAATATCTAAATCATCTTTATACTCTCTAATAAATCCTTTAAATTCCTGTCCATTTGCAATAAGGCTTCTAGCGTTCCATTGTAGGATGATCAGTTTTTATCTTCCTGTCCTTCGACCTTTCCTTCTGCCCCTAACCTCGTATTTATGTGTTCCCAAGATATGTCCTTAATACCAAAAAACCTCTCTGCCCCTTTCACAATTATTTTGATTTTTTCTGTTTTGTGCTTAACTTGATCTGTACAATTAATTACATATGCAATGAACAATAGAATTTTTTCAACTGTTAACCCAGTTTCAGTTCCACTCGGTCTCTGTTCTGTTGTTGGGTTTGGTTGAACTTTCCTTATAACTTCCTTAGGTTTCACTCTTTTAACAGCTTCAGCATAACTTATATTATTAGTAGCTTTGACTTGTTCGATTTCCATTGCTTTCCTTCTGACTTCACATCCTCCATAAGTCACCCTATGTTGCCCTCCACAATTACAACACTTATCCTTCCCATTTTTACATTCATCATAATTATGCTCTCCTCCACACTTTGGACATCTTTGTTTTCCCCTACATGCAGCTGCAATGTGTCCATATCTCTGACATTTATAACACCTGAGAGGAGGAGGGATATATGGCCTTACAGGGAAGCACATACACCCGACTCTTACCCTTTCAGGAAGAACTTGTGTTTGAAACTCCAACATTACTGAGAGACTTTCCACCCTTTCACCTTCCACTGTTCTCATCAATCTTTTGATTTTACTTACTTCACCTCCATTAATACTGTGTCTAAGTTTTTCTAGATCTTCACCAACTGGGATACCTGTGATCACTCCTCTTACCACTTTACCCTCTCCCAAAATCTTTATCTCAGTAATCAGTTTTTTACAAATACTGTGGGCGTTCATCACCTTGTTTTTCTGTTCTTCATTCCTCACTGTGATCAACAGATTCCCATCTCTAAGAGTCTTAGCAAGTGTCAGATCTCCAAACTTCTTTTTTAATTCTCTTGACAGAGCTAACGGACTAAGTTGTATCCCTTCATCCTCCTTCCTAAACTTTATGATCAACTTAGTTTCCTGCCCAACAATCCTCTTGCAACCTGCATTATTTTCATCTGAACTATTTTCTTCTAGACTCCGTTTGCTACTACTTTGTGTCTCCACCAACCTTTCTTCCTTTCTACTTCGTTCTCTTCCTGATCCTCTACTACCACGTACTGGAGTCCAGTCACCAAAATCCATTTCATCGTCTCCCTCATCCTCAACTTGAGTCGCCATAGCAGTCCAGTCACAAACCAGTTTATGCCAACCGCCAAGATCAGCTGTTTCTGTATCAATTCTGCTCTGTCAACTCCGCCCATCTTCAAATCTTATTTTAGGCAAATGTTTTAGAGACTGAGTAAACTCCATGCTCCGGTGTTCTGTCTGATCAACATATGCTGTCAGATATATATATATATATATATATATATATATATATATATATACATATATATATATATATATATATATATATATATATATATATATATATATATATATATGAAATAGACAACTTTATCATTACACCGGAACTAAGGATACACAGCTTCGAGCCAAAACGGAAGTTGTGTGACGTCATGTGAAAAGGGTCTATTATGGCATTTTCTCAATTTCTTTTTTTGAAATAACTGTTTTTAGAGACAGTAAATAAAGTTATATTTCAAGATGGAACAACAGAGCAGAGTGATGTCAGGTCCTTACCCTGGGACTGCTGAGAGGACTAGAGGACAGACCCGTGGACGCACCGCTGACAGAACGAGACCTTTGGAAGAGTAACGCAAAGAGTCAGTGAGGTGAAGCAATCCAGACGTGTTCTGTCAGCTGGAACGCTTCTGAAACGGTGGCAGTAAATCCGTTTATACCTCTGGCTGTGGGCGTTCGTGTCCAGAGCCCTGCGAGGTGGGGTGGGTGACCCCTGTTCTGTGACGCTGAGGACCTCCAAGCTCTTTCTCTCTGGACGACACCGACCGTGACGCGTCAACATCGGGGAATCCACACGCTTCCTGGGTGGGTCTTGGACAACAATACCAACAACACAGAAACAGAATTTGAACTTTCCACTTCGGTACATCTAATCAAGGTAGAAATGCACCAAAAAAAATCATCTAGATTCAGCTGATTTTCAGCTTTAGGAGCTCTAGCTAGTCAGTGGCTGGTCAGGGAACATAGCTTCTGAAAGCACAACTTCTACACACTAACACACATTGGTGTGGAAGTTGATACTTTAGGAAGACCACTCAAAGTTAGAAAGGGTGTATATTCTTTTTTTAAATTTAAGATGAAGAGATTAACAATTAGCAAAACAAAACACATGCTGCTGTTTTGGGGAAAATCTCTAGCCCAGTGCTGCTTTAGCCATTCTCAAAATCATTTTGTTGTTATTTTGACACAGATGGTTTCATTATTGCCACCTACACAGGTGCATCATGTGTATTACAAAATCTTCATCATGAATTTCGCAGACAGTTGACCTGATTCTGACAACGTCTTTTGATGAGAATTTTAAAGTATTGCATTTGAAATTTGCAATTACGCAAAAACGTTTTGAGACTCACTTGAGGTAATTTTTGGAAATTACCAAAAATGGAAATACAACTGCAGAATAAGTTCTGAGGTAGAGAACTTAACTTCACACGGGGGGACGAGTCTGTCAGTTGTTCTGAGATGTGTGGTCCATGCTAGTTTATTTTGTTTGTTATGGTGATAAATAGCATCAATATCAGACAAAATTACATTTTACGTAGCCTGGTTGATTCGCTCGAAACCAGTAGATGGAAAAACATCCAATGCGCATTTTTCTTTTTTCCTGTTTTGCAACATTTTTTAAAGTTTCACAAGTCATGTGACAGTAGAATAGAAACATCTCTATTATAGACAGATAATTTAAAGATGGAAGAAAAAAAAAAGTGGATTTAAATAAGTATCTGGAAATTGGGAACTTCTTCATCAGCAGCAGACTTCAGCAATAGGACTTCATCCTATTGCTTTATTTCTTCTCATCATATAAAAAAACAGTCATCTCTATCAGAAAGTTAACTTTAGCTTTTCCTCTTCCTTTTTTTAGTAATTTAATTTTAATCCACTTTCAGTATGTTTTGTCAAAAGAGTGTAATGACCTGGGCCCAAACTCAGAAAGCAACAGAAAGAATAACATTTTAAACAAAGTAGCTTTATCCTCTTAAACCTTGTGCAGTCTGTTCTGGAACATTCTTCTAAAGTGTGACATTTAATCTAAGAGTCTGCATTCTGTCAATTATAAGTGCTTTAGAGTTAAATAAATCCACCAAAATTGGCTTTGGTAGGTCACTGCTGTACAACACTGGAGGAAATGAACCATAAATCTCTGACTGTTGCATTTTTAAATCAGAGTTTAGGAAAGCTAACAGGTTCTGACAGTTCTGCATGTTCCCCTCATCAGACCAGAAGGAGACGAAAAACAAACTTCTCTTACCAAGGTCGTTTCTGGGCGGCAGGTCCTCATCTTCGCAGCTCGGGTATCGCTCTTTTCTATCCAGGAGGAGGTAGTAGATCATTTTCTCCTGGTTCTCCCTGCAGACCAGAGAGCAGTGAGAGAAAGACAACAAGCTGGCAAAAAAAAGAAGCAACAGGAAAGGACAGTTCTCCAGTCAGGTAAAAACATGGACTGGTTGGCAGGCATTTCTGTAAAGATTCTATATCCAACCAATAAGCTCAGGGTTTCTACTCCATCATGTTACAGGTGTGTTCTCAAAGCTGCAGTAGGTAAAGTATGCTTCTTTTGTTTTTGTTTTTGTTTTTTTGTACATATTTGTTAAAACTATCATTATGTTCTGACAGAACATGAGACAGGTAATGTGTAAATAAATTGAGATCCTCTGTGTGTTCCTACTGCATTACTGCATTTCCAACAGGCTCTGCTGTGGAGGAGGAGCTGTGGTGTAGCAGAGCACTAAGCCCCTCCCCCTGACTGTGGTTGGTTGTTCCTGACCTGGATTGAAGTATTTCTGTAGATGGCAGCAGGACCGCAGGAAGAAGGCAGAGGAATTTTCACACAGATTATCCCTCATGTTCTACAGTCAGGACATGATGACAGTTTGAACAAATATGTAAATAACATATCGTATCATACACTGTGACTTTAAATGATAATGTCATTTTGTAATTATTGCCAACAGAAGGTTGATATTGTATTCACATCCCATTTCTTAGTTGGAGCATAAGTCAGAACTTTCCTTGGGAAAAACGTACAGTAGCTTTCAAAAAGTATTCATGGACCCCAAACCTTTTCACTCTTTGATATTTTGCAGCCAGAATGTCCAATTTATGTGATACATCAACACAAAGTGGCAAATCGCTTTGCAAGATATCTCAAGGCCAGTCAGACTGAATCATTTTCAAGACTTTCCACAAAGTCTTAACCAGGATTAAGTTCCAACTTTTCCTGAGCTGTTCTGCCATCACATAATGCTTTTATCAAAAAAAAAAAAATACTCTTCTCAAAACAAGTTAGAAAAATAAGAAAACAATACATTTTGTGATTAAAATAAAAATCTGAAAATGGAAGTAGTACTTTTTTACATCAATATTCAAGAATTATTGAATTACTAAGCTACTGATTTTGCTAAAAAGTTACTTTTAAGTTAATCTTGTTTCATTTCAGGTGTACTAAGATATTTGCAATAGAAACTAGACCAAAAAAGTTCCAGTTGGTTGAAGGGACGTCAGTGAAATGTTCACAGCGTGGAAAATAGTTTTATAAACTAACCCTACTTTAAACTGTCTCCTTGCAAATCCACGTCACACAGAGACTTTTATTGCTAGAAAATCCATTTATATAACAGCCGTGAATAACTTTGTTTTGCTCCATGTCATACAGCATGAAATCCCGATGACAGACGCTGAAGTCTGAGGTTGGAATGCAAGAAAATCTGAAAAAGTTGAGGAGGTGTGAGCAGAGCTGCAGCTTTTCAAAAGGAAGTGAGTGAAAATCCACAAACAGAGGAAGAACAGGGACATGGACGGATGGACAGACAGGGAGACACAGGCAGTGTTGTTACTGTCCACTCAGGCAGGTAATGAAGCACAAAACTGCCCGGCTGCATCGAAACAAATGGGATAACGAGTAAAGAGAGAGAGAGAAACAAAAAAGAACAGAACACAGGAACACACAGTCAGGAGTAAACCGACAAAAACACGACTAGAGTCGAGGCTTTAGAGGATTCTCTCTCTCGCCTCATAACTCCTGCTGCTGTGTGTCGTAAGAAGAGGCTGAACGGGTCGCATGTACTCACTCCTCACTTGTAAGGTCCTGTGTGAGCTTCACTCGATCTCTGAAGCAGCCTAAAGAGTACATGCTTTCCAGGACGTCTGGGTCCAAGTCCGACAGGGACAGGATCCTCTTCACACACACCCGGCGAGGCGGCGGCTGCTCCGGGCAAGGCTCGTTCCGGCCCCCCCTGGCAGGAAACACGCACCGGCTTTAGAACAGAGTACCGGCAGACATCTTGGTTAAAGTCGGAGCTGACGGTAAAAGCGAAGTGGAAGAAGAAAAGCTGGGGAGAGGTTACATACTATCTGTGATCAAAACCCAGAAAATGGTGGAAGCCATGTTAGCCACCATGATGTCATGGTCAGCTGCTCATCTCTTCACACTATGAAGCCTACTATTCTAAATCCACTCTCTCTTATAATCTTTTGTATCTCTCTTATATTCACTCTCTTACGTTCCTCTTTATTATCATTACCTAAGTGAAGCTGTTCTCCCCCAGCCTTCTTCAAATCAGACAAAATTGGTGTCAAACGTTTGTGCAGCAGAAAGTTTTGTTTGTGCCGCTATCATTTAAAAGATATTAAGAAATGTTTCCAGAGGTCATGAAAGGTCAACCAGCCCCCCCCCCACCATCTTCAAAACAGATAAAATTGGTATCAATCAACTCAACTATGTTTATGCAGCAAAACTTTTTGTTTGTGCTGCTTTGACTTTGAAGATATTAGTGAAAGTTTAAAGGTAATTTTGATTTAGTAAAAGTGTGTGGGTGGGGGGGAGCTGGCTGGTTGACCTTCTGACCTTTTTTGGCTCAAAATGAAACTCATTTTCATTTTGGGCCAAATCAAGGTCATGAATGCTCTTAAAGGGCCGGTAAAGCTCGTTCACAAACTGTTCAAATATCAAGGATTTCTTAAAATTAAATAATATTGAACATCTTTTCAGTCCCTCCAAGATTTTATGATTATTTTGTGATTTTTTGCAATAAAAATCAAAGTGTTTGTGAAAATAATTGGGAATATTTGCTACATTTGCACTTATTTATGATGGTAAATGTGACTTTTATTACTTGCTGGATAGATCATGGACTATAATCTGACATTAATTAAGGCTGAGGCAGCTGCTTAGTACAATTAAGAAAGTTCCAATAAATCTCTAATTATGCATTAGTGTAAAAAAGGGCAAGGATTTGTTGATTTTCAGTGAATTTTCACAATCATTTGCATGAAACCGGAGGGAGTGATTGATATAATTTAGCAGTAAACAAATAGAAACTGAGTTGATTTGATTGATAAAATAATATTTCACCACACTTAGTGTTTAGTCTAGAATTTAGAGGGCCACATAAAAAGTTTGACACATGTGACTTAAAACAAGCTCCTTTGTCTTGAAAAAATTCTTAAAAGTTAGTTTTGAATTATTTCAAGTGTACCAAGATGTTTGCACAAGAAACTAGACCAAAAACACTTGGTAAGATTTTGTGCGTTGGCAGTGTTAGCTTACAGTCAAAGCTGGTTTAACAAACTCTGATGTACTTTTATGTTTTTTAAACATTGCACCAGAGAAGTCTGAAACATGGCACCGCACCTCAAAACTAGACAGATGATGTTTTCAGGTTATAGCAAAATAAAAAAGGGCAGTGATTGGAAAAAAGGAAAAAAAAAAAACAACATAAAAGTGTTACAATAAGAAGCCAGAAGACAATGTTAATGTACTTACAGGTACCAGTTGTGTTTTTGTATTGCTTCAAGCTGGAAGAAGAGAGAATGAACATTATTAGAATGTGGATAAAACTGTTTCATTGGCGTAAAACAATTTGAACATTGTTTTTAAATATATTAGTTGCTCTAGTTTAAATCAAACAGCCGATCTGACTTAAAGAAACCACAACACTGTTCTAACAAAATGCTAAATGAGCTCAATAACAGCCACCAGATTCATGTTACAATAAACAAACAGAACAATAAATTTAAATATTAGCTCAATTTAAAACCACAAAGTTGAATCTATTTTATAGACGATGTTCAAGAGATATTAGGAGCTTATCATGTTATAACCTAACCCTGCTTCACAACGTCCTGCTGTGTTCCTCAGTTTAATTAATATTCTCTATAAAAAAAAAAAAAGCTGTCACAGAACAACTTATTTCATTTACTGACGTCGCAGTAAAGGGGTCTGAAAAGAAAAATTGTGCAACAACTTTTCAAATTTTTAATGTTTGCTATCCGCAGGCCGCTGCTCCATGTTTGCATGACCTCCAGGAAAGTTTTTCCTGCAGCTGTCCCACATCGTCCCCTCATATATTATACACCCTGCAGCAGGAACTGCACACGGCGGAGAGCGTTGCATCAGTGGCGCGCTGCGTCTCTGGGGGCCACAGAGACGCAGCAGCTGCCGCTTCGCAGACACAGAGAGAAGCAGGCCTGCTAGCATCCTGTATCCTGTAGCACGCAGTACGTTCCCTTCATCAGCAACATCCTCTGGTTGCTGACTGGCAGGTGGTTCAGTGAGATCCGGCGCAGGCTGAGCTGCTGTGGTTTGGGTGGAGGAGCAGGGCAGGCAGACGGAGGCGCAGAGAGACAGGCTGACCTGGTTTCAGACTCCATTAATCAACAGCTCATCAGACCAACTCACAGCTTTGATTAAATCTGTTGTCGCTGAATGAACCAGACTTTTATCTCACAGTTGTTTCACAGACTCCTCCTCCTCCGAAGAAGAAAATGATTAAAACATCTTCTGCTCCATGAACGTAAATTCAGTTTAAAACGCGTTGGGTTTTTAAAAGGCTCTCATGTTTTTACAGCTGCTCTGCCTCTGGAGGTCGCCTCTGCTGCCGTATTGTGTGTTCATCGTACTCACTCCTGACTTTGGAAAAGAAGCAGTGACAGGGAAAGAAGATACAGATTCCTGTTCTCATCCATCCATCCATCCATCCATTCATTCATTTTCTGTACACCCTTGTCCCGAGTGGGATTGGGAGAGTAGCTGGTGCCTTTATCCAGCTAATGTTCCGGGCAAGAGGCGGGGTCACCCTGGACAGGTCGCCAGTCTGTCACATGTTCACAAACAGCAGCAGCCAAAATGAGACAAATTACAGCTAATAAAAAGGATTTTAAATCCAGAAATGCTAATTTTATGGCATCTGTAATGACAGGGTAGGAGCGTAAGAGACAAAAGGTTTTTCAAGTTGCCTGCTTACAGACTGCTATATGTAAGCATATCAACAAAAGGTGGAGTGCAAGAAAAAACTGTGGTAGAAGCAGCAGTAGGTTTATAGTTCTGCCTTAAAAGTAATGTTTTATAGGTTTGATGTAAAGTTCAAATTAGGGAGGCACCAATCCACTTTTTTCACTTCCGATACCAATATCAGAGGCTTAATATCAGCCGATACCGATCCGATACAGAAAAACAGCTGAACATTTAAAAAACATTTAAGATGTGTTTCTTTTAAACACAGACATAAATGTAGTGAATTACATATTTATTTGCTAACTCAGGAATTCTAAATATAATGTAAAATAAATGATAAAGCCTGACATCAGAGTATGAAGCATAGCACTAGATTGAATAGATCTGCCTCTATGGATCAGGCACATTGTCACCAATACCCAGTCTAGAATGTTTTTCAATATGGGTAGTGGTACCGATATTAATATCGGATCGGTGCGTCTCTGGTTCAAATTGAACAAGAAACTGAGTTTTTGGGGTTTTTTTCAGCTGCACATATCAAAATCAACCAAACTTCTATCCTGATTTACTGAGATGAACCTTTTTATAGAACTTCTTGTTCCAAACCACCAACATTCTTTAGCTGCCTGACATCAAACCAAAGGCCAGTCCTGTCAGGAAGGACCGTGTTCCTGCCCTTCAGCAGCACCCGAGGTCCCTCCACTCTACTCCACTCTGCTGTATCTGTGGACCGACTTGTCTCTTCTTCTTCCTCTCTCGGTAAGGTCTCATGTCAGCTTTCATTTACATCCCATCTTAAAGCAAAGCCTGGGGGCTGCATGTTCTCTTTTCTCTCCCTCTGCCCTGTAAACGCCTCCTTCATCCTCAACGTGCAGCACAAAGTCAGACGTCTTTGTCTTTTCAGTTAACGCTTTTGACTTTTCGCCAGAAGGAAAACACACTTATTCATTGCACGCAATCTAAATGGAGATTAAAAGAAAAAAAGAATCCAGATGATCCAGATGTTTACTGTGTCCCTACACGAGGCAAACTTTCTTTCAAAAGGATTTGATTCATTCACATTTGGCTTAGTTTTCACCAAATTTATTGGTTTTTGAGAGAGCAACCTTCAATATGTCATTATCAATATATGACTTGAAAATGGTCTCAAATCATCCATTAGGCCTGTCGCGATGCATTTTGCTGGATGATACATTGTCCCAATAATTATTGCGATAAATGAAAATATTGTTGTTTTATGACCTTTTTGAGTATTATATCAATAATGACATAATAATGCAAGTTCATCCTCTCAAAGATCAATAAACTTTAATGTCCACTTAACACTGGAACTAGAAGATATTTTAAATATCCAAAATAAAACACAACAACCAAAAAGAATGAATAAAAACGGAAATAAAAACCACACGATCAAAAGTGTAAATGAAATGGGTTATGATGTCTCTGTAAACAGAATGAAATTCAAAAAACATGAATCATCAAAATTAAAATGAAATTATTGAGCTTATTTTGATTTATCATGCAATTACTTGATTAATTGCTTATCGCAACAGACCTAACGGCAATATTATCATTTATCTCAATAATTTCTGGAACAATTTATTGTCCAGCAAAATTTGTTATCGTGACAGACTTATGTATTCAATTAATTTACTAACTTTTGCAAACAATCATATAGGTAAAGGATATTCTAACAATCCTTTTGCTAATAATAATAATGAACCAAAACGAGGTCATCATATATTGCGGTAAATTCAGATTTTTCCAGATTCAGTGCTTCAGTTGCCTTGTTTTCTGTCCGCCTGTCTTGAGTTCTGACTTCTTACCGTGAGTCGTTTGTCAGGGTTGACTTCTATCATCCCTTTCAGCAAAGCTTGGCAGTCAGGCGGTATGAAGTGGGGCATGTGGAAAACTCCGCTCTTCACCTTCTCCAGAAGCTGCCGCAGGTTGTCGTGGTCAAAAGGCAAGGCACCCTGACACGGGACAGGATGAAAAACAACATGATCCGATCTGATTTACGTATCACTTTGCTGTTAGTTGTTTCTGTATGAATGTACTGTAATGTCATGAAGCAGACTTTATTCTGGTACAGATCTCCCACTATAAATGGCAGACATATTGATCAGATGCAATTGATAAAATAATTTCAGGCGTGATGACATCAACTTTTACTGCCATAAATGGAAAACAGCTTTTGGCAATCTGGTATAAATTTTTATCCCTTGCTAATAGAACTGGGACCGATGACTATGATCCAAAGTGACTCAACTGTTAGGGAAAAGCTGATATAATATACATGATGCATTTATTTCAACACAGTTAATTGTGATTTTAGGAACTCAGTTCAGGTTAACACTTTAAGCAGTTATCAAGTAAATATGAAATGGCTTTCCTTTCCAAATTTATGAAAATATTTGCAGGTTTTTCTACTCTGAGACAATAAGACCTCAGAGTAGACTGTGATTGACAGACATCAAGAGCAATTCTGGATATAATTTTTAAACAAGTAACCTAATTAGTAGCCTAAACACAAAAATACAATGTTTCACCCTCCACTTGTGGAACATAGAGTTTCATGCAGCTAGCATGTCATGTCATGGCAAAGCTAACTATAAGGAACATTGACTTTGGTTGTTCTTTTTGTTTAGTCTTTTTGGTAGCTGGTGTTCTCGAGCCACTTCTATTTACTGTCTATATAATCCGTCTGGTTCAGACAATGTGCCATCACTGATGACACACTTTTAAGTATGACTATACATAAGTCATTGTTTAGCTATAAAAAATGTTAAGCTAGAAATTAGCACACAACCAGACTCAAAGATCCTAAAAGCTGCAGAGCCAACCAGAAATTTAAGTGTAGCTATGGCTACAGACTAAAACACCCGCAGAAACTATTGCAAAATTAGCCCACAGCAAATATCTTGTAATCAAGTAAATTTAAAAATGCTTGAAAAGCACCAAAAAGATGCATGCTTCTCTTTTAAGTAGGTTGTTAAATTTAAGATCCATTGACTAAACTATATTAGAACTACTGTCAAATGAAATGCAGGGTTAGCTCTCTATTATTGAGTTTACTGTATATTTCTGTATTTAAATCTGGTCTGTTTGCTTTGTACAGTGCACTGAGACAACCTTCGTTTTGAACTGGAGTCATACAGAATAAATAAAGTTATGTAATTGAACTGACGTGAAATAAAATCAGACAGCTGCGGCTCAACCAAAACCCTATCGAAAGACCCTTGAGCAACACCAGGAAGTTGGAACATGTCACACCAGTTTTACACCAGTTCCTTGCTTTTGCAGAGCATATAGATAAAAATATTATTAAGCTATAAGACACTCAACGAAGCAGCAACTCCCTGAAAATGAGACAAGCAGAAAGTGTTGGCTCCTTTAAATCGAGACTGAAATGATTATTTTGTTTACTGAAGTTTTTCTGACAAATTTAAAACCTTGTTTTAGCTGCTCGTCTGGATTCATTTGCTTCAATCTTGCATTTTCTTTTTCACTACTGGGTCAGTTTTAATGTAATTCCTTCAACAGTTTCCTGCCTTATTTTGTAATTAGCCTTTCAGTCTACAGACCTGCTTCAGGAAAGCATCTTAACCTGCCCTGTGTATGAACGGAGCTTTATAAATAAACTTGTTTCGCCTCTGCACAGCATCAATCACTTAAGATTCCCCGACTGGTTTTATTCCTGTAGCAACAGTTCCTGTAGCCCTCTAACCTCTGCAGTGCGGCATTGGCTCTTCATGAAATCAATCCGTGATTAAGTAAAACGTGGCAGAGACGCTTGTTTGACTCTGACTGGTACCGTCCCATCAGCCGATCCCATTGGAAGAGCTGGCACGCAGCTTTGAAAACAACTGCAATGCTACGTTTTAGCTTTGCACGGGTTAAAAAAATTCATCCATTTCTTCCTCAGCTTATCGTCAGGATCACTGTACGTTCTAGTTGTATACAGATGTAACGATTTTTAAAAATGTCAACTGGTAAAATCTTTGTCAGTATAAGAAACTGTTTATTAGGATGTTCTGAAGTAAACTGGGGTGTTCCACAAGACTCACTTTTAGGTCCTACTCTTTTTTATTGTTGATACGCTGCCATTGGCTGGTGTCATCAGGAGATATGGGATTCATTTTCATAGATATGCATGGATTGTCCTTACTTTCCCTGAGCTAAATCAGGACAAAATTGAAGTTTTAGTTATTGCTACCGAGAATACGAGAGAGAAACTCACAGCCCAACTTCCAACACTCAAAATGAATCCTTCACATCACATCAGAAACTTTGGAAAACAGCACTTTGCATTTTAGTTCCTAACTCACTGAGCCTAGGGTGCAAATCTTTGTCTACTTTGCAGTATTTCCATGAAATTAAAATCACACGTGAATAAATCTGTTCACAATAAGTCATTAAAAAACATGCCACACAATGGTCCTCCAACTACTTCCTGTTGTCTTCTTCTTTGTGGCTTGAATCAGTGGCAACATCCACTTGTTGATCATGTGACTCGTGTGATACGAAAAAAAAAATGTTTTCATTGAAGTTTTGGGAAATAAACCAAATTTGATATGGTCAACCCCCTAGGCCCCCCCAAAAAAACACCTCATCCTAGCACCAAACTTTTTATTGAAAAACAAGTTTTGTTGAAATTGGCATGTTTCCACTAAGCAAATTTATTTTCTAAATGTCAACACAGAAAATGTGTTGAGGAGAAGGAAACTTAATGCAATGTGTGAGAGGAACAGGTTTAAAAACAGAGAACAAGCTTGTGAGCAGCAGGATCTGACAACGAATAGTTGAAAACCGGTGGCTTTAATGCAGGGAAGGTGATTAATGGCATGTGGGGAGTGTGATGATGAGGAACAGTGGGAATATCACAAAAAATAGGAAATATAAAAGAAAATTGACTCAAACTCCATATGATCATGACTGTTTAAAAACTGAAGAATGAACAACATGCAGAATTCCAAGATTTTTTTTCTAATCAGTATAAAAAACACCAGAAGAAATTATTTTAACTGTAATTTAAAAAATCCAACATTTTAAGAACAAAATAAAATGACTCCTTACCACAAGCAGAGCAAACAGAATAACTCCACAACTCCAAACATCAGCCCTGCGACCATCGTACCTCTCTCCCTGAAACACACAGCGGGGCAGCAATAAACATCCAAACACACACACTCACACACTCATTCAGAAAATATACACTAGGAGAGAAATAACTTACCCTAATGACCTCTGGGCAGGCATAATGAGGAGAGCTATGAGGAGAGAACAGGAAAAAAGGTTCTCAACAGTTTCACTCTAACCTTCACATCGTTAGAGTGAAACAGAACAACACTTGATTCTAAATGCAACAGAAAATCAAACGTTAAAGCAGAAAATTCTTCCTAATCCTCATTTCTTCTGATGCCTGGATGGTTTCAAAACTTTAAGCTCTTAATGAACAATACAAGTAATTACGTCACTTCTCCTGTTAGAGATGTGAGACACGTTCAAAGACATTCCAAAATTATTTTGTGAAAATTTTGGCTTAAGAAAATAATAATTAAAAAAAAATAATAATAAAATCTCATTGTTATTAATAGAATTCAAGTGGGGAAAAATATCAATGGAATAAGCCTGAAATTTGCAAATCTAAACCAGATATACAAGCGCAGAGATGATCGTTTAGCTGCTATATGTTGGAAGCTGTCAGATGAAATATTGTTTTCATGAGTGAAGCATTAAAACCTGAGGAAGTGCAATAAGGCACGTTTTTGGGTTTATCATTTTATAATGTTTCCAAATCAAACAATTCCTTATTTTCCCCTTTGAATAAATACATAAATAAATAAATAAATAAAGACCCGAGTGTTAAATAGAAACCTGCCGTTTCTGCTTACCCACAGCTGGTCTCCAGCAGACTGTCTCCAACTTGAAGTGAAGCCATGCCAAAGTCTGCTATCCTAATGTTGTTCTTCTCATCCAGGAGAAGATTCTCAGGCTTCAGGTCTCTGTGACTAAAAACACACAGAAAAAAATAACGCTATGTGACATCATATGTCATAAGATTACACACATCTGAGCTCATAAAAACGCCTTTGGCTCTCAAAAACTATACTAAGCATGTTCTAATTGACATATGAAACCAGTTGATATTTGAATTATATACACACTTATAGCTGCTGCTGATGATAAATGATAAATTGTTTACATAAAAAATACATTTTTAAAAAAGAATTACAAACATAGCACACAAATAAATAAATACCATAAATTAAAATGCAAATGTAAAAATAAAAGTTATTAAACAAAGAACATTAGACATTTACATCTTTGAAGTAAAAACAGATTTCCTCTTGATTTTATTGGAGAATTGAAGGTGGCTATACTCTTAAATATATAAATATCTCCTTCATATCTCCTATAAACTGCATGTAAAAACATATTTACTGTAAAAAATGTTAAATATAAGATACCAGAAAAAAAAGAAAAGAAACACGATATTACTTATTGTTCATGTTTCCACCTAGTTCAGGCAGATGTTAGGAAAATAAAGCATTTTCCTAAAATGTTTTGTTCTCAAAAAGTGACAAAGCATTTTTTCTGAAAAATGCTTTGTCATTATAATTATTACAATATATCTATTATAATGTATGTTTCTGAAAATAATTGTACTCTTGTCTGTTTTCAGGAATGGGTTGGAAATGAGCTAAAAATAGATGTTGCCATTTTCTGTTTCAGTGCCATGTGGCTCAGATCACATGTGGTGTTCCTCAAGGCTGTGTTCTTAGTCCTCTTATATGCAATGTCTACATGTCCCCCATAGCTTAAACTACAGGATGTTTCAACAGTACTACAGTTATGCTGATGACCCACAATATCATCAGCATACTCATTAATGTCATTGTTAATGATCTTCAGCTACTTTAATTAGAGTTTTATCAATCAAGCTTTTTACAGACCATATGGAATGACTATGGCAGAAATCGAGGGCAGAGATGATTTGTCTGAAGAATTTCCGGGCCTCTTTGGGAGTCAGCCTGCCTTTCTTCACCAAGTAGTCAAACAACTCTCCACCAGACACATGCTCCAACACCAGATACCTAAGAAAATAAAATTAAAACAAGGAATAGTTTTCTGCTTCCAGATGTGGTCATTCATCTCGGTTTCAGACAGAAACACGGCAAACAATGCAGCGTTCTCTTATTTTTAGAGTGCAGTAAAGATCCAGACACAAGGATACTCACAGGTATTTGTTATTTTCATAGACATCATAGAGCTTCAGAACATGAGGGTGCTCTATTAGTTTAAGAATAGCTATCTCTCTCTCCACCTGCACAGAAGGAGGGAGGGAGAGATACAGAGAAAGGTTAGGAGAGAAAAGAGAAGGTTACAAATGATGGAGATGGAAATGTCAGACGGGAGAAAAAGGTAAACCTGGTGTACAGTGAGACTTAAAGAGCAGAGAAGCAAGTCTACAGAGGAGGTAAGGCGAAATGCAGAGCTCTCCAATGCTGAATAGTCTTTAGTTAGCTCAGTCATTTTAAAACAGAGATAATTAGTGACAAGCAGTGGGGTGAGCATGAAGCTAAGACTTGTAGAGCTAATGCTAGTGTTCACCACCGATACGGAACCCCATCCGACCCGTTACTGCTTATGTACCCTGTACAATTCCTCTGAATAACTCTACCAGTGGTTTAAGCGCTTTGACACATAAATATTTCCCTGTAATATTTCACAAACACACAAAGAAAATGGATCTTTGAAATTTCCCCATTAACATATCCAAAGACCTGTTTTGTCTTTGTTTGGTAGAAACCATCTACCATCTATTGAGACACTTTTGCTCACTGGAGCAAAAGTTAGTGATTGCGTGATCTGATTTCACCCAATCACCAACATTTTGTATGTAATGCATCAGCTTTATGAAGTTGACAGGAAATTGCCATTAAGTGAAGTGCTTGGCAGGTGAATGCATACAGGTGGAGACTCATCCTGATACATGCTGTAGCTGACGCTGTGTGTAGCTTTACGGACTAATCAGAAATTAACTTTCCTACCATCCCACTCGCAACATGTGGGTGGTGAAGTGCACCATGGTGTGTATAGCTGGCATGTGTGTTTCTGTGTGTGACCAAGGTGCAAAACGCCGTTGCTAACATGTACACAAAAGCTTTAAATGTCTTTGCAAAGTGAGAGATCATCTATTAAATTGGATGAAGATGAACACATAAACTGGAGCATAGACATTTTTTAGAACTGTCTTTGTGAGCCTGCTGATTTCTTGTGAAAATGACCATATCTTCAGAATTTTGTATAATTTTTGCCCAGGGTTGTCCAACTTAAGCTATTATTGTTACAGGTTCATTTTTTAAAGTACAGTAAAGTAATTGTAGGGATGCACGAATATAAAAATTTGGGCCAATAATAACTTCCTGTTATGGCAGTTAGCTACCAATATTTTACTTCAACAATTTTTTTTATTCAATTACTCATTTAATTGTCAGAATAATCGATAGATTACTTACTTACTAAAATAATAGTTTACGACAGCCTTTCTAAAAATATTGAAGCATAAAATCCAAAAACTCTCCCGTTACATTTTCTTAATCTGAATTATTGAGGTTACCAAAATGTTTTTTTTTTTTTACAGAAAACAAACATATCTCAGTGTAAGACGACGTTCTTCTCACTGAATAAATGTACTTTCATGATGTGGAAGTAGATGATAAATTTATTTTAAGGTGTTTTATTCAACCTTTTCAGGGGGGAGCCTGAACATGTAGGACAGTGTTTCCCAACCCTGGTCCTTAAGGCACACTGTCCTACATATTTTAGAGGTTTCCCTGCTTTAATGTGCCTGATTCAGCTGATTGCAGTTCAACAAACGCCTGTTGATCAGTCATCGATTGAAAACAGCTGGGCTGAAGGAAAGAAATACCTAAAACATGCAGGGCAGTGAGCCTTGAGGACCAGGGTTGGGAAACACTGATGTAGGGCATTGTATAGAAGTTAATGTTTACCTGTCCTGGTTAAATGATTTTTCTCGTTATGGTTTGTCTCAGCTTTTCACTGTTTCACCTCTTGACCCCTACAGATCTCTGCTCTCCAGCTCGTCATCGTCGCCTTCCTCCTGCCGTCAGCTCTGAACTTTCCTCCTCCACATCTCAACAAGAGCCTCATCTGCAGCTTTGTTACATCACTCCTATTAATAAGACACTCTTCTGTTAAGTCTAGTTAAAGCGCCGAGTCAAATGTTCCCTATAAGATCAGTTTAAACATGTTTCTCTGCTTATCTTCTAGACTCTACCGAGGTTGTGTTGTCAGGTTTTTGGGGTATTTAACAGAAAAAAGTTTGTCACTTTTGCTTATCAGTTCTGGATTTTCTAAAAAAATAAAACTGAATGAGAAAAATGGAGTAGATTTTTCACAATAAGAACGTTGACCTAACTCCTGCCATAAAAAGGCTCAACATGGTGTTTGCTTAGACGTCCTAATGGGTTCTGAATTTATTCTGGATGGTGGAATTATTTAGCTGAAATTGGTGTGAACTGAACTCCACTGACAAGCTGTAGCTCTGATATCATTGATATCCAACTAAACTCCACTTTAGTAAATATCAACTATAACTCGGAAGTACTCTGAATATATCCATATCCAGTTGTGTGCAGCAAACCTTAACTCTCAAAAGAGTGCAATTATTTCAAAGTTTTGACAAATATTCACACTTATTGTTTTAAATGACTGATTTCGCTCCTAAAGCCAGTCATTTATGGCATTAGCTCAGGCAGCTGTCTGTGACATGCCCTGAAAGAGTCTGCCTCAGAGGAGAACACGAGGCCCATCATTGATTTTCGCTCCACACTCAGGGATTGGGTATTGAACACTAATGCTCCCTGTCCTTTAAATAGGCTCCATGGGGCTGAGCCACGGTGTGAAATACAGGGTAGAGCAAAATTGTTCATTCCTCTTTCAACCTTTTTACTTTTTGTTACATTACAAATGTAATACAGAGTATTTCACTTGAATTTTATGTGTTTATCTGGTTTTCTCGTGTCTCATTCTAAGCAGTTAGCTCAACCTGAGTTAGCTCTGTAGCCATGACGCTATGGGCTCCGGCTACTGGATGACAAACTGACCAATTTTCCTCACTTTCTTCTTCTGCTACGCTCCAATTTTGCATTAACTGATGTTATTCCAACTGTTAACCTTTTGTTTTCTCTCCATAGAGGCTAAATCTTCTATGGAGATTTAGATTAAATCCAAACAGAAGGTCAGACCCTATGAAAGCTAAATCTCTAGCTTCCATAGGGTCTGCATTCTTAGTCTTGCTGTGTTTTTTCTCCACTGTTTGCTCAGTAAAGGTGCATCAATAAATATTAAAGATGCACCGATCCAATATTAATATCTGCATCAGTCTTGATATTGAAAAAAAAATCTAGATAAGGTACTGGTGACGATGCCCCTAATCCATGATGTCAGATCTATTCAGTCTAATTCTATGCTTTGTGCTCTGGGCCACGTGATGCTTTATTATTTATTTTACATTATATTTGGAATTTCAAATTGCCCTTTCTGAACTATTTGAAAGGTTTGTTGAAGTTTATTTTTACAAGTTTGCCTAAGCTTTTTGTCTTCGTCAGTTTCAGTTCCTTTATTGATTATTCTACGTTTGCTGTTCTGCTCCTAATTTGTTCAACAAAACTGAACAAATTAAAGTTGTGTTGTGTTTGACCAAACTTATATGAAGCTATTGTTGTATTTAAGTGTTCTGTGCTGATGCAGAGATATAAAATAAAATTGAAGTTGAGCATTTTAAATCAATTCAGCTGTTTTTCTGCATCGGATCGGCATCAGCCAACACTAAACCTCAGGTATTGGTATGAGAAGTGAAACAAGTAGATTGTGCATCCTGAATACATATCAATACATTTGAAAATATGGTTAAATGCAGTTACTGTGCACATTTTAGTGATACTAATCACCCTTCTTTACATGTCCTTAAAAAACAGATTACACATAGGAATGCTTTTCATGAGCTGTATTTGCGTTTGTGGAGCTATGTTTGCTAAAGAAAAGGTTGTAGATAGTTCTTATGCTCACTTTTATCACATTAGTATCACCAAAAACTGAAGTCCACATCGCCCAGCCATAGTCTAAAGGTTCTGGGTGAGACAGCACTCTTCCTTCTCTGCCCGCAGCCACAGCAAAGACGCCGAGGTCGAGCAGAAGTTTTATTTCAGTCCACTTTGTCTGCAGCAGCTCTCATCAGAGGGCTTCATTAGCAGACTGAAATCGCTCCTATTGTTCAGCGCAGAGGCAGTGCCCACACACTCAGCGGCCTCAAGACGCACCGACAGGCTTTTTACTGACACAAAATAACTAACCACTCCTCTTGCTGCTTCTGCAGAAAACCACGACAGACACAGACACACGTGAATATTTCAGTCAGAAACCCGAACAGAACCGGGCGCCATACCTTCATTAGAACCGACTCGGAGAGCTTCTCTCTGTTCACGATCTTTATGGCCACCTTCTGCCCCGTTATGCAGTGGACACCCAGCTTCACCAGTCCTGAGAGGCAGACAGAGGGGGAACAGGAAGGAAGCAAAAAGTCATGAATAATTCAGAACATTTGGGGTTTTTTTCTGACAATGTCACAAACGCTGCTCAAATAAAACTCACTCATTCAGGAGGACTTTCTCCACACGTGTCATTAAAATGAATCTGGTTGGCATCCATGAATATAACTCATAACTAGGACTGCAACTAACAATTATTGTATTAATCAATTCTGATGATTAATCGATTAATCTGGGAAAAATTGACACATTCCACAGATTTTTCATTTAGCCACTCAAGCCTTTTTTAAATGTAATATTAGAAATGCATTAAGAGATGCAAAAACAATTAAATTCTTTTTTTTAAATAAGAAAATAAACATTTCATTGCCTAAAATGCAACAATTCCTTTAGTGAACACTTGATCATTTGTAGCAAAGGATGAATCTGCAGCTAAAAGATCAACGTGTAAATCCCTGCTTGACTTAACATCGATACTTTTTGTAATCAGCAAATGCGCCATACATAATTTCCACAAAGTTGCATTGACAACGCTCGTATGGAAGTTGTTGCCTATAAAAAAGTCTCAAAATGATTTTCTGTATCAGTTAGGTGTTAATGAAGTCAGCTAGCTGAAAAATGAAGTCAGCTAGAGCGTAGAGATAAAAAACAAAGCTATTTAAAAGAATACTTTCAAAAAAGATAACAGCTAACAGGAAATAGTAAAATTGTGCTGTGTTATCTTTTAATCCTTTGTAAAGTTTTTGTGGACCATGATGGACTTAAAAATTGTTGGCTGCCTTATGGCAGGATCTATGTTCTCTAGGAAAACACACAGAGACAGAGGGTGTTATGCTAACTGTGGTAATCTCTACTACATGATTTAAAAATCTCTGAAAGTTAAAAATAAAATCAGTTTTGTTTTTATATTTAGATATGTATGAAAAGCAGGAAGCGGACTATAGCGCAGGGCATTATGGGTAAATACACCCAAAACAAATGTACATAACTAGCGCTAGTGAGAGAAATGGCTCATGGTCTTTTGCCAAAGACAAAAGAGAAATCCAACAACCGCTAAAATTTGACGCCACTCCATATTTTGTTTACATTTCATGAAGAAGGAAGTTGCGCTCAGTGTCTTCTTCAGAGGTTTTCATGTTGTGTCGTTCAGTGGTTCTTGGTGCAGTGCCCCCACAGGTGAGTGGGAGAATAGGTTGATCAAAAGTTTGGTTCATTTAACACAGTGCAGTGAGAAATTTTGGTCTTGAATCGACCAAACAGATCATAGACCAATTCAGGTCTTTAATCATATTAACAATGAACAATTTTATGAAATAAATGTTAGGGACACTTGCTTTGCTATATAAATTGAGATAATTCTGTTATTTTCAAATGTTCAGTTGGATTCAAAACTACTACCTCTATCAATGAACACACAGCAGAGTGTGGAGCGAAAATGCGTTATAGTCCTCGGAAATTTTAGTCAACGCCAGAATCAGACTGACTCAAAAGAAACTGTCAACTGGTATCAGCCTGTAGCAGACTTTTCGTTGTATCCCTATTTGATACAAATAGACTGAACTTATGTAGCGCTTTTCCAGTCATTTTGACCACTCAAAGCACTTTACACTGGAGTAGCATTCACCCATTCACACTCACAAACGCGCACACATTTATACACTGATATACATATCAGTAGGCAATTTGGGGTTAAGGGCCTTGCCCAAGGGCACATCGACATGTGGCAGGAGGAAGCTGGAATCGAACCTACAGATCGCAAGACTACTACTCTTCCCACACAGCCACAGTCGCCCCATATGTATTTATATAGTTAATAAATACAAATCAAATCGGAGTTTAGCTAGCTTTGGAAATTGACCTCAAAATGGTTGGTGAACAAAGATTTAAATTATATCTTTAATACTTGCATTGACTGTACTGACTGTAAGTGGGCCCCCAAATACATATCTGCCCAGGGCCTCACATAGCGTTGCACCGCCTCTGATTTTAGTTGTATGGGTGAATTTAAATTGGGCCCTACCTGTCTGTCCCTTCCCGAGGGTCTTTTCCAGCCGGTAAGGCCCCACGTACTGGCTGGACTGGCCCACCGTGATCTCTTTGCCGCTCATTCTTGCCAAAAGTCGACTGTACCCCCCGCGAAACTGTCCGGCAGATCAAGATCACGTGCGTACCGTCGCAACGCGCGCCACACGCGCGCGGAGGGAAAAAAAAAAAAAAAAAAAAAAAAGACTAAAGTGGTCGTGATCCGAAGCCGGGGAAGAGGTGTGTGTGTGTGTGTGTGGTGGGGGGGCCTCTGCAGGCTACTCCCCTCAACTTGTCATGCGGTCGGGTCCAGAAGCAGTTCCCTTTCAGCACCGCTCGGAATGCAGCATCATCCACATGGAGAGGTGGGAAGAGATGACGTGTGCATCCAGCTAATAGTTGGCCAAAGTGGAGCAGGAAAGGAGAAGCTCATGCAGGGAGCTGGACAGGAAGGCTACTTTAGCCTCAGATTGATTTCTGTTAAGAGTACAGTCTCAAATAACCCGAGTCAGAACGGCCTCATTGGATCCATCCCGAGGATCGATATCAGGGACCCCCGGTCCTCACTGCTGCTGCTGCCGCCGTCCAAACATGTTCCCGTAGTTCTCCTAACGTCACGCATGTCCCGGCTCCTGTCCCGTCAAGCCCCGGGGCCTCGTCTGTCTGCTGTCGTCCAGATTATAATCTATCACTAAGGCATAAGCAAGAAGAATGGGTTTTCCAATATCCGGTGCACACTTCGGCTCATCCCCTCCCTGGCCCTGCATCAGGAAACAGAGAAAGAGGAGGGTGAGCGTTCAGAATGAAAAAAAAAAAAAAAACAGCCTCCGGGAAGGCCGAGGCAGACAGACGATGCGCCCCCGGGTTCGGGACGGCTGCGGCGGGGAGGGGCTCGCACCCTGTGCCGGTGCTGCTGGATCAGAACTCGGTCCGATGGTTGAGCTCGTTTCTAGAAACAACAAGCATCCTCAGCTGGCGACTCCCCAGCGCTTCCCCCCTCCCTGGACGGCTGTGCTCATGATGTTACCGCATGTCCTCCCTCATCAACCGGCGCAGATGATGCACAAACAACTAAACAAGGCCGGCGTTCTGCTCCTGAAGACGGACACGATCCACAGGAGCTGCGCTTCGCTGTCGGGATGTCCTTGTCCTGCTGCAGACTGCTGCTGCTGCTGCTAACCTTCCAGCCGGTCCCCCCTCTCTCTTTACACTCCTCTACCTCTTCATTCTCTCCAGCTTCCTGCTCTCCATCGGTCAGCATCAGCATCCGGGTTCCGCTGATGCGGCCCCACCCTGCTGCCTTTCTGAAATGCAACTTCCAGTTTTTCCTCCGCCGTAGCCACAAAAGAAAATATATTTTAATCTCAACTGGAAGGTCAGAATCAAAGTCACGAAAGCTTAAAAAACAAAGGTTTTGAGAGAGAAGGCAGAAGACCGAAGGAGATTTTATTTAGTTAGCCAGTGGCGGTTTTTGCATGAAGAGCACCGTGGGCGAAACACTTACCCACTTCCTGTGGGATGCAAAATCTGGTTATTTCTGCTTAGAAATGAAAAAAAGCTTAAAAATGTTCACACATTGGCACATAAAATAACAAGTGTTAAGGTGATACAAAGAAGAAGAAAAAAAATTGCATTTACAAGAATAAAGTAATAATTTTATGAGAATTAAGTAATATTTTGAGGATAAAGTCATACGAGAATAAAGCCATAATATCATGAGAATAAATGAATATATTATTGCAAGAATGAAGTCATACTTATATGAAAAACTCATATGAGAATAAAATCATACTACAAGAATAAAATTGTAATATGGGAGTAAACTTCCCACAAAATTATGAGAATATAAAGTCAGAATATTCTGATAGATAGATAGATAGATAGATAGATTTTCCTCCATTTTAAAGCCACAGCTCTAAGAAACTCAGCATCTTACTGTGGTAAGAAGATAAAACAGCTTTTGGAGGATTACTGAGCAGAGGTTTTAGGAACGTACAGTGTGATATTAACCATGAAGGATTAAAAAAATCTTTAATATTTTGTAAGAAACACAAATCTGACATTTTCGGGGCTTGGAAACCTTGAACCTGATTGGACATGTGGAACTTTGGCATAATAAAAGAACATGGAAACTGAAGAAGGTACTCATAATCACAAATATAATAATGTAATTAAAGAAAGAAAAATAAAAGAAAACAATTAGTTTGACAGTGAAACAAGTGGTTATTATGGTCAAAGTGTGCCAGATGGCTGGCTCTCTTGTTCAGACTGAAGATTTTACAAATATGCAGCTTAGTTGCGCAGCCTAATGGAGAAAATATATTACGTTAATATTTATTTTCTCTTTTTAGGAACGGTATTAAAGCCCCAGTTTAGTTATCAGAAGGATTAGACTGACTAGACGTAATCTGCGTTCAGTGTGCAAAAAATAGTCTGCATGTGATTAATTCTTCTTCAGTTAATAGTAAAACCGAAAATAAATAAATAAATTTAAAAATCTGATATTATTATCAACAGGCTAACCCGGGCTACTGGCTGCATCCGCTCTTCGGACATTACAAATCTGTGTGTGTGACCAGCCTCCACATTGTGATAGCTGCATGATGTTGATTTCTAAAGCTTAATCCACGTTAATCTTAATCCCTGGATGTGGTCAGGTTGATGCATGCAGCTCAGATTATCCCTCGGTGCCGTGTGTGTGTGTGTGTGTGTGTGTGTGTGTGTGTGTGTGTGTGTGTGTGTGTGTGAGTGTGCAAGTGCACAAATGTCTCTCTGTTTCTGACCCGCTGAGGCAGCACTGTGAATAAATAATAATAATAATCTGAATTCCTCAGTTTCTGCAACTCGAAATTAAAAACAATCAAATCACAACAAAGGAGTCGATGGTTAGTGACTGCTGGGCGATTATAGGCATTTTTATTTCTGTTTTGGTTGTTGTTCATAAACAGATTCCTAAAAATTGTTTATGCTCTTTCACTTGATCAAGTTGCAAACAGACATTTTTGTGTTTCACGAAAAAAATCTTTAAAGTGTGGCCTTCCATGTCTACTCAGACCCCTTTGTTCTGATAAGGGCCATCTGGTAGAATGGTCCAGTCAAAGTCCAAACCTAAATCTGTTTGAGAATCTGGGTCAAGATTTGCTCAACAGGAGTGAGTGATCTTAAGAAACTGTGAAGAAATTTGGCTCCGAAATTTTACATTTTTAGTTTTTAGACATTCAAACTTGTGGCTGTAATTTCTGCAAAATGCGGTTCTCCAAAGCACTAATACAGATGGACTGAATATAAATGCAACCCACACTCTTCAGATGTATCTTTGTTAAATTTAAACCATGTAGCATTTTCCTTCCATTGCTGTTTGTTGCATGCTTGTCTTATAAAATCCCAGTAAAAGACATCAAAGTTTGTGTTTTTAGTAAAAAGCAGAATTTTTTTTTCGCCGACCACTGAATGTCCAAAACTGAGATACATTATCAATCAGCAGCTTAGAACCTGTCTCAGTGAGATTCTCCCTTACAAATAAAACTTGACAAACTGATAAAATCAGATGTTTACACACGCTACATAAAAAGAATTTTTTTTTACTGTCTGAAGAAAAAGCAGACTAAAGTTCTGTTGTTAATAATTTAAAAAGTGTACATGGGCAGAACTTTAAACATGTTTTCAGAGCGAAGAGTCTCTGAAATGTTCCTAACTTTATTCTTTTCACGTTTTTAAATGTCATCCCAGTAGCTCTATCCCATCTGTTCTCTCAGAAAAGAGCTGAAATGCAGGAAATGTGTTTTTTTTTTATACTTTTCCTCTGGAAGACATTCAAAGTGCATAAAGATTTCCTGCCTATATTACTCTTTTACTTGCTATATGGAATTACTGTTAGATGTAGAACCTTGTTTACTCCTGATAATGTAAGTACACGTTTCCAACCACAAGATGGCGGTGTTACGTTTGTAATTTGGTTTGATTTTTGTCCTCCTGAACAGAGTCTGCAACGCAAACACTGACGTACATCTGGTGCGTACACACTGTTTTCCGGGGTCTGTCCTCACCGAGGTCAGAACTTTGTGATGAAAAATCCAGAACAATGACAATGAGATTTTTTTTCAGTCAAATTCTTTGGTAAAAATAATTATGAATAATGTAAATGCAGATTTAATTTAGATTTCTTTCATGATGTCACTCAATGAAGTGATGCTACGCATTAAATTGTGATATATTCACACGTTTTCCTGTGTTTTACTCAGATGCTTTCAGTTAACCTAAGAGAAGCCCACAGTGCCGGGACGACGTCGTCTGGGCTGATTTCATGAGAGACAAATTGGGTGAAAATACAACCCAATGTGCAGTTAATTCATCACTTTTTACAGATCCTGGTTTTGAATGTAGATGAATTAACTGCACATTGGGTGAAAATACAAAGGAGGTTTTTCAGTTTACAGTTTCAATGTGTTCAGAAAACTTGTGTAATGAAAAATGACTGGTTTTGTCATTTTAACATGTAAATTGACTGACTCTGATGTTACGCTCTTCCCTTTGCCCTTTAGGCTCGTCTGTACAGAAATACAGTACGTCCTCCTCCCCACTGTGGAATTTTCCTTTGGTATTTAACAAGAAGACATGATACATCTGATGTGAAGCACTCAGACTTCGTTCTGGTCTGGACTGCTCATGTTTGAGTGGCATATCGAAGTTGTTCATGCAGATTAAAAGCTCAGTTTGAGGATGATGATGTTTAAAGTTACATCGCCTGCACTGTAGTGTTGGCAAGTTCAATGCAGTAAATTAGAATATATTATTAAGAACCAGTTATTTGCTCTGGTAAGCCAATCTAAACACCTGTTTAGGTTCAGTATTACTAAAAGCTAAAAAACATAATTGAGAGTTTTGTTCAGTTATGACCTTAAATTGAAAATTGTACAGCAGGTAGCAGGATCACAACAAACAATTATTTTAATTATCAATTAATCTGTTGATTCATTTATTGATTAATCTGTCAATTATTCTCGTGATTAATTGATTAATTGGGTAAAAATTGTTCACATTTTGCAGAGTTTTCATTTAGGCCTTTTTCATACAATATTAGAACTACATTAAAAGATGCAAGTAAAGAAATAATTCAATTCTTTTTGAAATTGTTTTGTTCTTTCAGTTTTAGGCCTTTTTGATCAATCAATTTGCTAAATTGACGATTAATCAATCAATCAATCAATCAATCAATCAATCAATCAAATTTTATTTGTATAGCACATTTCAGCAGCAAGGCATTTCAAAGTGCTTGAACTGATTAATTCAACAGTTGATTCATTACAGTTAATCGTTTCAGCTCTAGAGAATCACTGACATCTTCAACATGCAGGGTAAGCCATTGCTAAAGAAGATGGCTATTCAAGGCAGGGTTGTATCCCAGCATATTACTGGGAAGTTGAGTGGAAGGATGAAGTGTGGCTGAGGGGTCAGTGCTGACAGACCCGCACCACACATGTCCTATTAAATGTTCTTTTTTCATGTTAGACGTGATCTTTGTGAATCTGATGCAGAAAATCAGATGAACTGACTGAATTAAATATTTATTTAATAGCTCTGCACTGGTACAGCTCACCAATAGCTTCACAATCCTGGTGAAACATGTTAAAGCAACACAATTTTCATTTGCTCAGTCAGTGTAATTAGGAGAAGGACAGCTTCTCCTAATTACAATAAAGAATAATAAAGAAACTGAAACCGATAAAAACAATAGGTTGATTATGTTGGTCAAACATGTAAAATAAACACAACAAACCTTCTTTCAGTTGGTTCAGAGATTGCAATTAGGAATTCTTAATATAATGCAAAATAAATAAAGCATGACATCAGTCACAGAACAAAGTATAGAATTAGACGGAATAGATCTGTTATTATGAGAAATATCTTCAATACATCTGAAAAATCCAAAAGGAATATCTCCTTATCTGATATTTCAATAGATACGACAGACTGGTTGATTTTTGAAGGCACATGAGATTTACTACAGTTACATCTTAATGTTATTAAAACATATCAGATACATGAGTCTAACCATTTCAAATGACATAAAGTTTTCTTTGAGATTATAATTTACTGTGCTTGGAACCCTTACATACAGTTACGGTAGACAAGAGTGACTTTAGATTCTGCTTGTGTTTATTTAATGAAAATAGTTGCTTTTTTGGGACATTTTTTGCATGTACACACCAGATTTAACAAACATCTCCACAGTTATGTGAATGAAGGAAGCGTGTGGATAAACTGGAGTCCAGTTTGACCCTCTGGGACAGTCGAGGACAGCTGCTGGGTCTCGGGTGTGCTTGTCAGAATCTGATCCCTTCAGTCTGTTAGTGAGACTGAAGACATTTCAGCACTGACACAATATAGAACAACTTGTATTGAGATGCTTGACATTAACTTTAATGAGACCTTCTTCTTTATACAATTATAACAGTTGCAACTCTTGTAGGAAGGCAGTCTGCCAGAAGTCTTTTGTGACGTCAGACACTGATGATGGACGAGAAGGCCTGGTGGGGCAAGTTTATGTGTATCGCACATTTCATGTATAAGACGATTCCAGGTGCTGCACGGAAAAATCAAGAGTAAGAGACTAAAAACGGGGGCAAAAATTAAACATGAAAAAACAAATAAAATACAAGTTAAAAAATTATTCAAAAATTTGCGTCAGAAAATAAAATGCAAACAAGTCACCCACATACTTCATTTGTTGATGTAGTTGAACTACGTCATGCAACCACGTGACATTTTGTTTGCAGAGAGGAATCTGCCTTCCGAGCTCCACACCAGGTCCAAGTCAAACTATTTCAACAGAGCTCTGTGCAAAGTGTTGATTGATTGGTCAAAAGTTTGTTACCTTATTTTACACAGAAATGCTCTCAGACAGCAACGCTGACATTTCTCTTCAACCGGTCCGCTTCATCTATCTGGTTTTTGTTTTGCCAGGAGACGTAAATACCTTATGAGAGAAGTTTTTCTGACGTGGTGAGGAAGTTATGTACATTTGTATGATTCTTCGCAATCTAACTACAAAGACTGCCGATTGGTTGAAAATCTGTGGATGGAAACTGCAATGTTGTCCATGGTCTAGTAAAATGAGAGGAGAATCCTGTAGGTAATCTTCACTGTTGTATGAAAGCTGTGTACCAAAACAAACAGTCCACGTGACTCGGAGTCGACTTTTCTGCTTGAGTCGTCTCTAACTCATCCTGAAGGTTTCTTGTCAGGTTGCATCTAAAGGTATATGGTTCTCTGCAGGACAGTCGTCAAACATTTGGTTTGTGTACTGGACAAAGTTTGAGGAATCCTCAACTGTCCTCAAATCCTCAAAATCTTCCTACAGAGCTGGAAATAAAAATCGACTTGTCGCTGTATGCTACAGCATTGGAAACGGACAACATGGTGTACCGAATCACGTCAACACCCGACGCCGTACCGCTCAGTGGAAACGAGGCGCTCACATCCTACAATACAGGCATTTATAAAAAAAAAAACCAAGAGCATCAGTTCGTTTTCACACCATTTCTTTTATACTTTATTTCCATTTATAAGCATTTATCTCAAGTCGACAGGTTACATCGCAGCCCATCAGCTCTCTTGAATTGTCAATGTACTGGATATCAGCAGGGAGGATGACGGAAAGACTGAGGGAGACCAGGTACGGCTAAAACAGGGAGAGGAACAGATGGGGGAGGGAGGGGATGCTAAGGTTACTGCTTCCAGATCCCAAACTCAGACCGATCAACACAGTGTTTGTCCCACGATAATCATCATCCTTATTGTTATCACCATTCAGTCGAGTGCTGTTGTGCAGAAGGGAATGCTGGGAACTTGGAGGACTCAGTGCATTGGACCTGGAAGAGAGGAAGGCGGATTTAAAACAGAGATTTATGACAGCAAATGATTTCCCTTTTTTAATTTCTTATCTTATCAACTTTATATCGGCTCAGTTCTTCATGTTATATATTCCTCAAAGCTTGAACAAAAATGACAATGTTGATATTAATCTTTAAGCAAAAAGATGTTGAAGATATATGCATTGAAGATATTATTTCATATTATTTTGTTCTGTTTTTTCTGCCATTAAGGTTAAAATGTTTAGGAGTTTCTCTCCTAGACAAAGAAGCTGATACTAAGTCTTTATCTATCTTTGACAGAAAAGGTACAGAATTTGTGCTTCTGTGTATTTTGTGTGTTTGCTCTGTCTTCTCAAACAACCTTATGTTTTTATTCCACATGACATCCACAATAAACTACATTAAAGTTTGTGGTTGTTGCAACATCTGGACACTTTGTGACGCTGCAGGGATTCTTTTTGGTAAAATGCAAAAGCAGTTGTGACTCTGTAGATATTAATTAATTTATTTTTTTCAGTCATTTTTAAAACAGGTTAAAAAAATCCCACATGACAAAACTAGTGAAAAAACAGATTAACAATATTTAAATTCTTGTCAGGGGCAAGAACACAAAGTGTAGACCTGAAAAAGCATCATCAGACTCAAAGCAGTAGAATATTTCTTTTATATTTTCTAAAACAGATCTCCAAAAGATTCCAGGTAAGTCTGAAGACAAACTCATAAAAGAAAACATAATCAAATGTTATTGCATTTGTTTAGCACACCTTTTTTATTTAAAAAATAAAAAAGAGTTTTAACTCTTCACAACAGTTATCCCACACCTGAATCCCTCTAACTGAAGTACAATTGTTTTTAATATTTAGCCTGACCTTCTGAAATCAGTTTGTTTCTTTAATTTCAAACCCCTTCTGTATGCACTTTGAAAAGAGTTTGTTGTAGGCTTTGTGTGTATAATGCTGTTCTGAGCTCTGCTAAATCACAATATTTAAAGGATGCAATGTTCATTAGTTGGATGAAAACTATCTGACACAGTTATAATTCCGATAGCTTTCTTCTGGAGGTTTTGTGTTGTTTTTATACAACCTTCCCCTGATCTGCACACATTAACTAAGCAACAGTATAACATGTGAAGTGCTTTCTTATTTGGAAAATATATATTTTTTATTTTATTTAACTTTGCAATCGTTTTTGACATTTACATTATCAACCTTCCAAGAGAATCACCCTGAAAAATTCTGATATCACGTCATGAGTTTGACATCATTAAAAAAAACCTTTGTTTTTCTTTTTTTTTTTGTAATGTTTACAACATTACAAAAAAAAAATGGCTTCCCAACTGTTCCCAGCTGGACTGAGTCCATCCTTACATGTCAGGCTGCAGGGGGCCCCTCACGACGTCCCCTCAGCTGCGCTCTTCACGCAGGCGGCGAAGGCCTCCATCAGCTCTTTGCAGCCCTCGGCTCCCTTCTCCGCCACGCTGCAAGACAGATCGATCGAATTAAATGGATAAAGACTCGGGGCAACCGAAGAATAATTCAGAATGCCAAATTCTGTTGGTAAGAATTTGGTGCGGATGCTTTAAATCTGCATCCACTGTTTAAAGCCTGTTGACTAAACAAATGCCTGTTTGAAATACTAACAGATGTGGAAAAAGAAAAAAGAAAAAAAAGACGTGAGTGGGAGCACGTCCGACGAGTGAGAGGGATGACAGGAAAGAGGGAAAACATGGATGCGGATTAATACAGGCTCCCATTCAGCAGCAGACACTGCCACAGAGCATCAGGGTGATGGAGCGAAAAAGAGAAGGGAGGGAGGGAAGAGAGGATGGGTCCATGTGTTTGGAGGGGGAGGAGGAGGAGATTGCGTGATGAAACAGAGATAACAGAGAGTCATGTTACTGTAGACTCATCCTCTGGCTCTCCTCCCAGGGCTTCATCAGCTCCCTGTCAGGAGCTGCTCCTCCAGCAACAGGCCCCAGCACCACTTTTATATTCACTATGTACCTACAGCAAGAAAACCTGAACTTTTTCATTGTTTTTGTAATAATTTGTCTCACTTAGTGTTAAAGGTCTGAATCCAGAATATCTACAAACGTAACGGACTAAAAAGATGTGATTCAGCTTCTTATTGCTACAGTTCAGAATACATGTTAGAAATCTTTACATGGCTGAGTATTACAAGTTTTACAGTAAAAATAAAGGCAACATTTTCATCTAGCAATGAACGTCCCCACCCTCCAACACACACGCACACACACGCACACACACACATCAGTCAGGGATGGTGGATGACACCATTTCTGTTTCATTCACAGTTTTAACTGTGTTGTTGTTGTTTAATTTTAAGCAGCTATGAAGCACGCAAGTTACTCAATAAGTTGTTGCTAGGTAACCAAAGGGTGAGTTAGTTAGTTGACGTCAGGGTCAACTAAAGCAGTCTTTAGTTGACTGCTTTAGTTGAGCAGCTAAAGACTTCCCTCTGTCTACATTTCCCAGAATGCTGTGTGGTTCTGAATCAGAGTTCAGTGAATATTCTATCAGATGAATTATCTCTTGATATTGGTCATGTGTCTACCCACCATACATATTGTTTCAATGGTCTCAGTTTTCATGGTGAAATGAAAAGTATCCAGTTCCATCTGGACTTGTGTTCATTCAGCTCAAACCCAATCCAGACAAGAGAACAGAAAAGAATAGAAATATTCCTTATTGTCCCACACTGGGGAAATCCAACAAGCCCCGCCCCCCTCTGACCCTCCTGCTGCCGTCTCTCATATTTTTTGATTCACCCGTTGCTCCTCGCTCCCCTCTCTGCTGCGTCGCGTTGTTAGCAGTGATGTAACATTCAGCTGGCTGCTGCAGATTATCACTCTGAGCCTTGTTCTGCCTGGAGGGATGGAGCAAAGAGTGTGTTTGTGTGCTGCTTGTGAGGATGTGGGAAGAAACGGGCTGCTGAGTGTACACTGTACACACCCGTGTGGTGAAACATGATTGGGTCTGATGACCCACCAAGAGAGCAACAACAGCACCCCAAGGATGTTGAAAAAAATAAACCCTGCTACTACTACATCGGGCCCAGAAAGTACTCCCCACAGTGTAAATCCTAAAAGTGGGAATAATTTGTTCAAAATAATGGATTTCCCATTGTCCTTAAAGAAAATATTGGCTTTCAGAGGGTCACTGAGGTCCTTCAGGGATCCAAACAGGTATGCTCACCGGATGATGGGATTACAGTCAGCGGGTCTGTATGTATGAAGTTGATGACATCATCACCAACAAAGCCATTGCGTAATCTCCTCAGAGAATCAGTACAGGGTCAAGGGGCAAAGCTGAGTTGTCATAGCAACATGTCCGGTCAATCTACGTCCTGGCCTGGAACGTGGAATGAGGAGCATTAAGGAGTGACGTCCCCTCTCCTCGGCAGGAAGTGGGTGATGAATTATTTAGGCTCCGTTAGGTGTAATGAGTCATCGGGGATGAATATATGTAAAACATCAGTGGGCAGGTGCAGAGGTTAAAGGTTCCCATTAAATAAGAAACTAAAATCACACGTGAATAAGTTTGTTCACGCGATAAGTCAAAAACATGCCACGCCAACAACAGGAAGTGATCCTCTTACCACTTCCTGTTGTCTTCTTCGTCTTTCCCTTGAGCATAAAATGTTCATCACATTACTCGCATGATGCAAAAAACTGTTTCCATGTAAGGTACACAGAAAATAATGAAAGAAGAATCTCTAAGGTAACACAATATTTTCTGACCAAAATTGCGATGAGGTGGAAGTAAGTATCATCCTGTAGTCCCATCGTCATGACAACCCCGGCAGAAACCTGGTTAAGGGCTGTTAGACCATGAGGAGGTCTAACAGTTTCTGGTACAGGTTAAGTTACCTTTTGTATACCTGTACAAAAGGTAACCTAACCTTTTGTAAAAAAAAATATGTAACCAGGATAAGAGGAGTTCTATCCCAGACATACTAGTTTTCTCAACATGACCACCTCAGTGTGCTTTAGCTATTCCTGGCTCACTGTAAATGTGAAGCCTTTGCTTCTTTAGCCAGCCTGGGTTAAATAAAACAGGTATCAAGTAGAGCAGAAACATGATCTATGACAGAGAGCACTTCACCATGTCCTGCACATACAGTTTCACACATACTAGAAGATATAAATACTCAGGGACTACTAATCATTACACAAAATGAAGCCGCGTTGAGTTTAATGTTAGCTTAATTTTGCTAGCATTCAAATCCAGGTGTAGTCAGAAGTGTTTTTTGATACCACCTTGGCCTTCCTCATGGAAGAGACTAATGTAGACCTAATGATGTTAAACCAGAACATTTTCCTTCAAAACATCTTTATTGAGGAACAAATAGAGACAATTTTAAGGTTTAGTAATATAAATATCAAGGAGTAAAGTTTCTTCAGTCTAGGCAGATGAGAAATTGTTAGCTCAAGCATTTGTTGACAGATTTCACTATTTGAATGGCAGCAAGGCCTGGACAGAGAAAAGGTTAGTGTTAGCTAGCAGCTCAACATCCTTTAGCAGTCTTTAGCAGCAACCTTCACAGCCAAATGTGTGCATGTACAGTTATAGGCAGCAGCTTCTACATGTCACAACACGGCGTATGGCTTTTAGAAATTTAGATAATGATGCCAAAATAATTAAATTGTTCTTTTAACAAAAAATACTGACATATTAATTTTTTTTCCAGTAAAAACCTTCCAATATCTATCTAAATTTATTTTTGTTAGTCTCAAAAATATTGGTAATGATGATTTAGTCTATTTTGTCCAGGTTCTGGTTTTAACATCACAAGAAGTAGAAAGCAGTGGCTAAATGGGTATTGCTAACTTTAGCACCTTTAAAGCATAAATATTTATAGATAAACATTTAATTTAGGTAAAACTCAATGTGAATTCTTGTGAAATAGAAGAAAATTAGATGTAGGAAATACTTCATAAAATCAAAAATATAAATCCAAATATATATAACTAAGTATTTATATTCTAGCTTAATGCTAAAACTCAATATAGAAAACTATAAAACTGAATAAGGTGCACATTCAGGGACACCTCCAAAGACACAAAATGTATGTAGGCTATCTGTGTGTTCAGCTAGCAAAGCATCGATGTAGCAGAAACATTACTTAAATTCTTACAAAATTATTAGAACTGCAGACTGAAGCAATACTACCAAATTAAAATATCAACTCCTGTAGAGCTAGCTAAACAAACGGAACTCAATAGAGATTCTTATAAAACTCTAGAATCCAATAAAGATGAGGAGAGACGCGGGTAAAGAATTCACTGGCACATTAAGTAAAGGGAAATGAAGAAGTGCTAGCTTGATAGATTAAACAAATGTAATGGACAATGACTCTTGTGAAATTCATGTCTTACTAAAACTCAAGGTCATAAATTTAAGGTCATAGCATATGTGTTTACTATTCTACACTGTGGTTCTTCAAAACTCAAAACTTAACATGTGCTGGAAGGCTATATTTATCAGTGCTCATGCTGCTACATTTTGGCCCTCTGAAAATATTGGGTTCAAGTTCAGCTGACTTCAGCTGCATAAAGTGACTTATATAAACGCAGAGCCCTGCAAGACATCAATGACATAGCACATATATCTACTTTGAGCGTCTTATGTCTTAAACACCATGAGGTGTAATTCTTGGCCAGAGCTCCTTGAATTTCTAGAATATCTTAAATAGAAGAGCAATTCAATGTATTTTTCAGTGACTGCACTGTGGTATTAAAACTTAACATACAACTTCAACTTACAAGGAAAACACAGCTTAGTACCCTTCAACATAAAGTTGGCACCTCCAAATCTTCAAAGCAAGATTCATCCACGCCTTTTTAAATTCTCTGCCCCCACCTCAACTTGCAGTCTTATCTAAAGGATTCATACCCCCACAAGAACTTTATCAACTTAAACACTCTTGCCAAAGCAAGCTAGACTGTTACTGCGTTCCACAAAACGTGAGCACTTTATCAAGCTATAAATAACAAGGAACCAAAAATTTTTTCAACTCTGTGTCAATGTCTTAGTTGACGTCACTTGGAGTTAAGCTCTTTTGGACATTCACAAAAAACACAACAAAAACAAAAAACAATTACTAAAATCAAGTTTGTCAAAGCATCTATTAAATAAGGCCACTGAATTTTTTTTAGCAAATATACAAACAGCCCTGCAAAACACCCTTTTGCCTTATGTCCCTGAACGTTGACACAGAAAGAGTCGGAAGGATACAGTGGGGACAAATGGATCGAGGTGCCGCAAAGTATTATGGGGAAAGGGAGGCTCGTGACGCAAGCAGATTCCCAGCCTCCATCCATGCGGATGGACAAGCATCAAGCATCACCCCACTGCCATACATCGTTAACCTCCAATTACTCTCCCATACACAGGATATCCCAGAGTTTTCATAGCCCCTTTCAGCACCCAGTTGGGATGTCAAAGTCTGTTACATCCCCACATACAAGATGTGGACCTTTTTAGCCGCAATCCTTGTGTCCGCTGATGAGACTCCATTTTATCATTGCGCATTTTCAAATGCTGCTGTCCATAGCTAACCCAGAGATGTTGTGACAAGCTCCAAGGTTTTAATTGTTATCAGCCGCAGGGTGATGGTGGTGTTTGCTTGTGCAGTTGCCTCTCATGAAGGTATCAATCCAGTTTCTTGCAAGCAAACGAGGGTTATACTGATCTCCACCTCAGTTTGTACGGTTATGCAAATGCATCTCTGAAATCCTCAACAGATGGTCAAGCAGGGCTCTCTGTGATGAGTTTTAGTGTCAAAGTGCCCAAACTTCCTTACAACACAAATTCCATCACTTACCATTTGTCCAGGTCTGCTTTGACGCTGGCGCACGCTGCAGGGACGGGGGCCTCTGCGGGGGCAGCCGCGGTCTCAGAATCCGACATGTCTGTGGTGGGTTGTGGTGCTATGTGGTGCCAAGGGTACCCTTTCTGTCCTGTTTCTGTCCTCTGGACGCCTATGGATTCCAGTGCCAGTGATAGAAAGAGAGAGACAGAGAGAAAGAGAGAGAAATAGAGAGAGTGAAGATGAGAGTGAGTTGCTGGTAGGGGAGGGGTAGGAGAGTGCGGGAGGAGGTGGGAGGAGATAAAACATGTGAGATGGAAGCACACATGTGTACATAGCAGTTCAGGTTGAGAGGGCAGTGACCTGAAGCCAAGGGCTCAACATTAGGGTGAAAAACAAGGGCAAGAATTTGGGAATCTTCCTAAGTAGACTAAACTCCAGAGCCATCTTTTGTATGATTAGGTACACTGAAATGACTTGACTCTTATGGTTACATGTGTCTGTACCTCTGCTTTTGGATCTTTTTTAGAAACTTTTTTGGGACAGTTGCTTACCTTTCAAGAACCTGGTATCTTTGTGGAGACATGAGTCTGTTCCAAATACTTTGAAACATTTGGGTTGCATTTGGGCTTGGCTCCAAGAAAGAATATGTCAGTGTAGTGTTTTAATAAGGACAGAAAAATGAACGTGTGAATGCATGTGTGTGTGTGTGTGTGTGTGTGTGTGTGTGTGTGTGTGTGTGTGTCCAGACTCACTCTAACCCATTGAATGCTGCCATCTAATGGCAGCTTTGTAAAAGTGATTTATACTACAGTACAGCCATCTTCACAATGACCTTCTGGCAGTCATCAGATGTGAAAACAGATTTTTAAAATCAACATAAAATCAACAATGAATATGCTTCACCATGAATACTTTCTGGTATTCATGGTGAAACATTTGGATTTGGGCAGCAACAGATAATTTTCATCAGTTGGCATGGTGATCTTTTTTTGACCAATATAATCAATTCATGAGATTAAATGAACCGTCCTGTTTGACTCCAGGCACATGCTTTAGAAAGAAAACAAAAATGCACCATGTGGACAGAAACACTCCCCCTCACACACACACACACACGCACACACACACACACACACACACACACACACACACACACACACACACACACACACACACACACACACACACACAACTCTTATTAAAAGGGTTGTGTTTTTTTGGTATTTGTGCTTTACATTTTTTCTAACATTATTTCCTAACAACCTATCAAGTGATTTGCTTTTTAGGGAATAAAATATTTTATTATTTAGGGACTTTGTGTTGGTTATTTTCTCCTAGTAATCTACATATTTTGGTCAAGCCTTTGGATAGTGGGTAATGTAGTTCTCTAGTTAAAGACAGGTTCCTTTCTGATCTTTAGGGAGGCTGTTGACCTGCCATCATAATTAATATAATACTAACAATATTACAGGAAAGTGACTTAAAATGACCCATCTAACTCTACTATAAATATGTTTTCTGTATGATTTAAGCATTTTATGGTGAAAATAGCTCAAATTAAGCATTGCCTGTTCAAAATATGAGGACGAGGTGAGGCAGTAATAAGCGGTGCCTAACATTAGATGGCGCTGTGTCGCACACAAAGGAGGCAGTTGGCGTATAGCTGTTGCTTATATTACCAATACACTACTTATAACATGTTGACAGTCCACTGCCTGTCTAAATTTTTAAATGTGTGACATATTTAGTCTCTCCATAAAAGGCCTAAAAAATATCAGGTTCAGGTCACTGCGTGGTCTTCTTCTATGCAATGAAAACCTGAAAACATAAAGTCGACGACCCAGGACAACTCACCTCCGTGGAACAAATAAAGGTATGATCATATACATTTTTTTTTTTTTTAGCTTAAATACAAAGCTAAAGAAAAAGCTACATAAAATAAATCTAACCCTTGTCTGGTAAAAACCAGCCCCTTGCTCTACACTTTGCTTCGTACAGAGGGAATGGACTATTGAGAACTGATTGCTTACTGGAGGCGTGGAGTCTGTTGAAGTCTGAAACATACCGGATTTTACCCAGTCACTAATGTTTAGTGTGTAATGCGCCAGCTCACCCGTGAAGGAATGAAGCTTATGGGAAACTGCGTAAGCCCGGAGGAAGAAGGGCCACAACATATTTGCCAGCAATAAAATGTCTTAACATTTCTCTTGCTGCGGCAAGCATGGCCAAAACAATGGCTTTGTTAACTCGTCAAACCACACTGCCACTGTCAAATTACAACACAGGCATCACAATTTAAAAAGTGATGGTCAACTAACAAGCTGTTTTGCGTATAATGGAAAATTTTTAACATAATGAACAAACTGTTGCTCCTTGAATGTTTACAATGGCATATTAAGGCCATTGTAGATTTAAAAGAAAATAGGAGAACATTTCCACCAATATCTTTGCAAATTTCCAAAAAAAGTTGGAAATTTGCGACCTTTTTCAAGTTTTTTCTAGAAAATTTCTGAGATTAATTTCAAAATTTCTTAGTTTTTTGGCAGAAATGTACTCCTGTTTTTTCTATTTACAATGGTCCTAATATTCTGTAGTAAATGGGTGCATTTCTGACTGAAATACCTTAATTTATGCCTATGTTTATCAATTTATTACATGTTGGACTCATGTTGATGTGCATTGAAGGACAATTTTTTGAATAAAAACTGCAAAAAATGAGTACTTAATTAAAAATCTCACAAGCCCTGCATTACTAGATTACAGCCCTCATGATGAAGACCTCTGTACTGTCATATTGTTGAACATCTCTGAATAATTAAACCATAAATTTAAATCTTTTAAAGCAACAGATGCTTCAATTAAGGTAAAAATTGAACTATAATTTTTTTGGGGCGTTTCATGTCTTTGTCCCACTCCAGAGGAGTCCGTGTCTCCAGTCATGAACGTCACCTCACGTCTCTGCGTCACTCGTAATTCAAAAAGGACATGCTGTAACTGGACTCTGCAGCTCCTCAAGTAATCCTCTTCCTCATTCATTATCCACAAAGAAAGTGTCCCTAAATTACATTAGCATCAAATGCCAACCAATTAGCTTGCTGTAAAACCTCAGCTCAAACATATCTTAGCTCCTTTTGCCAAAAAAAAAGCCTTTTAATGAATGCATTCATGAAAGTGAGACTGCAGTTACAAAGCACCGTTTAGATCATGACATTTTTAAAGAAAAGTCCTTAAAAACACCATAAATACTGTCAAGATTACTAAAAGGATTTTGCAGAAGTAGAAAATTTAGTTCTTTAGAGCTAATAGAAGCCAATTCCAAACTTCGGTGTGGGTGGATGATGGACTGGATAAGAGAGAACACCATGTACGTTAAGTTGCAGAATCCTGAGTTTTAACATCAGAGCTGGTAACCCCTACCTACGACCTCAGCAGATGGGACGTCTAGGTCAGCGGGGCTGGAGAAGTGTCTCTGTGTCCAGGACGCAGCGGAGAATGTCTAAACAAGGACTTTGACGTGCAACAAATGCTCTGGGGTTGGATCTCTTCTTTCAAAGAAACACGGATTCTGGTTTATGAGAGTGTGAGCAAGTTCGTGTGCAAGGGTACACGTGTACACGTGCATGCAGTTACGGTTTTTGCATGGCCAGGAGCAGAAAGTTAGATTGCGAGTGTTGAAGGGGGTGGAGGGTGAACAGCTGAAAGAGGGCCAAATTTTTTTTCCTCAAACGGCTCACGGCAAAACAGCAACGGGCTAAAAAAGAAGACACTCCCTGTTGAAATTCCATGAGAGTTAAACAGAGATCCGCCGCAGAACAAAGGGGTGTATGTGACATTTAACATAGGGTAGACCGACCGACAGCGGTGCACTGCAGCAGTCTTTAAAGCTTCTGGTCATAAATTAGACAAACAGCTCCGGCGACCCTCACATTGTTTCCTCTGTGTCGTTTCTCCACTTCAGCCTGTTTCCATCTCACCTCCTACATAATATAAAGGCTCCTCATGCTTTGGCACCTTACGCTCTTTGCTGACTCTTCATTGTTGAATCAACTTGAGGACAAACGCGTAGCGTTGCTTTGTAACATTAAACCATCAACAGCTAAATGAGTTTCCTGTCAATGAATACGCATTTTGAAGTCAAACATTTGAAAGTTGAACTAAAATCGCCTGAATTGGTGAAGACTTGTGGAAAGAAGATCAATTCAAAGTCAGTCTATGGGTCAAGTATGAGCCTTTCATGTTCGCACATACCGCTTATATTATGTATACTGACAGATGGTTTTCAGGATGTTGAAAGCAAAAGCCTATAAATGTCACACATGAAGGACACAGGGGACCATGCATGGCATGAGAGGAACATATAGAAACGTCCCAGGTAGGGGAGGTAATGTGCAACTAAAGGTTTGCTTGAAGCTTTATTCATACATTCAGGAATATCTGTAGACACTTTGTGCTCTATTTTCCTCTACTACTATATTTCGAGATGATTTTTAGCATTTTAAAAGTGAAAACAAAAGCCCATGTTTTAGATTTTCTGTCATGTCAGTGACAAACTTCAGTGTATTTATTGGGAATTTATGTCATAGACCTTCACAACATAGTTCAGAAGTATGTAGTGGAGAAAAAAAAGTTTTAACAAATAATAATATGGAAAATGTGTCTCCTCTCCACCGATACTCCTAACTAAACCCGTCAATCTGTCAATGCAATAACTGTTAATCATGTACTTTATTAGATCTGGAGCTAAATGGTGACTTGGTTGTTAGAACTGTTGTTTGTACCAGAGTCTGGGGTTCAGTCCTGGCCTGGGATCTTTGTGTAAAGAGTTTGTATATTTTCCCACAGGACGTATGGCTTCTCTCCTTCCTGACCTGGTAAGAACCTTGATCTACGCTTTGCTTCGTCCAGAGGGTCTGGAACCCTCGGCTATTGAGAAACGTTTGTTTCCTGAAGGCGTGGCCCCTGTTGAAATTTGAAACAATTGGATCCGATTTTACCCAATCGCGAATGTTTGGCCATGACATATGTAATGTGCCAGCTTGATGAAGCATACTGAAAATTGCGTGCGCCATAAACAACCCCTTAGGGAGCAGGATCAAATATCTTAAACATTCATCTTGCTCTGACTTTAATTGCTCAATACTTGGAAGCAACACGGACTGAACTGCTTCATTCCTTTGCTGCCATTGCTAAACTACAACCTTATATTTTCAGACTGCAGTTCCAGGTAATGTCTTTCCTCCTGCAGCTCAAAACCTGCGTGCCAGGTTTATTGTTCAACTTTCCTTCTGAATTGCCCTCAGGATGCAGTGTGTGCATCGATGTGTGTGTCAGTGTAATGGCCTATGATGAATCAGCAACCTGTTGAGGTTGTACCTGTTTCTTTTCAAAGTACCACTGGAGACAGGGACAAACCCTTCCACAGTTTAAAGGTTTTAAACGGTGGACAGACTCCACAAATCTGCCCTCTGTGGAAGAGAAGCAAGTAAAAAAAAAAAAAACACTGCTGAAAGAAAGTCAGAAGAAGTTCTGTTTGCTTGCCACAAACCATAGAGGTATGTAGATATTGTGTGCTGGAGTTTACCATGAACACACCATCCCGTTATGGTATATGGATGCCTTCCCTCAACAGGGATTGCCTGAGTTAATGGGAAGATGGGTGGAGTTGGATACGCAGAGATCCTGGAGGAAAACCTTTGGGAGGTTCACCTTCCAGGAGGACAGAGATACTAAATATGCATCTAGAGCCACAAAGGAATGGCTTAGATTAAAGCACACATGTATTAGAATGACCTAATAAAAAAGGGGTGTAGATCACTTTGGATAGCACTATTAGTAAGGGAGGTATTTTTGTTACTGCCCAAAGATGCAAATGCATCTTTGGGCAGTAACTAGGCTTTGGCACTAGTTAGTGCCAAAGCCTTGGAGATATTGATACTATCTGATCTCTAACAGAACCCTGAAGAACCCTACATATTGATTCACATGGTCACCTATGATTTGGTTGAATCCATACTCCGTTTTAGAAATGAATCCAGATGAAGTGGAAGTCAATCCCGTGAAAGGAATACTGACATTTCTACTCACCAACATTCTAAGATAACTACTGTCTGCATTAACCCCGTTAACCCCACTCTGTAAACGGCTTTTCACTGATTGAAGTAAACCCTTTGCACGCAAGTACTAATGAGCATTATTGTTCCCGTGGTAACCATGTTAGTGAAATTGGCTTATCCAGATCAATTGTAAGATCACTGCCCAAACAGATGCCCAGAAACAAAGACTGTAAAGAAGATCTACCAGCTGTTTGTTGTGAAAAGACTGATGATGCAATGGAGATGTTTGGCCAGATTCTAACTGGGACACAACACACCTTTAAGACTGGAAAGCCATTTTTTTTACCCAGTAAGATGCACATGGGCATATTAGGACCATTGTAGATAAAAAGAGGAGTACATTTCCACCAAAAAACTCAAATATTTTACATTAACTTCAGGAATTTTCTAGAAAAAGCTTGGAAATTTCAGAGCTGGAAAGAGTGAAAATGTGAGAGAAGAAAACTGAAATTTTTAGGATAAATTCAGAAATTAAAAAAAAAAAAAAAAAAAAAACTGGAAAAATTTCTAAGTTTGAAAAATTAAAAAAAATTGCTAGAAAAAAAATCAGTAGGATTAGACATTTTCTTGAAAAAAAATTGGATATGGAAGTTTCAAAAGTTGAACATTTCCAAGTCAGCATCCATTTACAAGGATTATCATTTCCACATTAGTAAATTCTCGACTTTTGGACATTTTCTGAGTTTCAAAAGTCAAAAGTTTGAAACTTTTGAAACTTTAAATTAAGCCAAGTTTCAGTTAATTTCTAGCAATTTTTCAACTTTTCAAAAAAAATTTCCATGTTTTTTTCTAGAAAATCTTTGAGATGAGTCTCAAAATTTCAGAGTTTTTATGATGGAAACGTCTTCCTGTTTTCTATCTAGAACAATTCTATCATGCTGTTGTAGCAATGTGATTATTTAGCTCTAGAACAAGGCTTTTAACATCCTTGCTGTGTAAGTACACATTTCCATGTGATCTCAGTAAGTTGTGCTGTTTAGATCTCAAAGGATTTTCCCTTTAAGTTCAGATGGAAACTTGCTCTTCCACATATATCCACCAGATGTCGCCATAAACACTCTGCCAATTCAAAAGCCAACATCTGTAGGCACAAAAACTGAGGTGAGCTAAACCGATGCCGACATGTCAGCAAAATAAGTAACACACTCTTAGAACAATTTTATTTTAACCTTTAAGTATAAACATCGAAATTACACTGAGGAAGGAATGTTTTAAAATAAAAGTTTAAATAATTGCCCAATATTCAATGCTGAAATGTATTACTTTTTTTATCGTAGACAATCAATCAAATACAGGGAGCTAAATCAATGACTTTTGTGGCCATATTACATGTTAAATGGACTGACTTCAAACAAAAAGAATTAAGTCTTTTGTACAATCATACTTCAAACTGCAGCTCAGTCTGAGAGGTTTTAAGAAAAGGCCCTCAACATCTTAAACTTTTTCACATTTCCTGAAGCCAAAAAAGTGACTGAAAGCTGAAAGACTTGAAAATGCACAAAAACAACAAAAAACAATAATATATTCAAAAGATTTGAAAACTTGAGAGATTTTCTCTAATGTTTCAGAAATGTGTGACGACATTTTTATTGTCCAAGATAATTTTGTGCTGTAAAATAATATAATATATAATAAGAAGAAAAATATTATCACTATAACTAACAAATCTGCCCAAACACTGCTAGGCAACACTGCTTCTTTGGTTTAAGTTGGACATGGTACATTTTTGCTAAAATAAAAAAAAAAAATAAAAAAAGAGAAAACATACAAAGTTTTTAAAGAAAAATAAGTACAAACATTTAATAGATCTTTTACATCTCTCTCTCTCTCTATAAAATAATAAATTTATTTTTATCATTTATTATTCTGAGGAAATCATGCACACTGTAATTTGAAGTTGTTGAGAGAGCTGGGACATACTTGCTGATTAATTTATTAATTTAATTTAATTTTGTTCGCAGCAACTACAATAACTTCCTGTTTCTAAATCCTATCGGCTACTCTGCTTTTGGGAAATCAGAGTCGAATCTAATGTGTGTTTTTGCACTGACCAGTTTTTGATGCATTACTTCCTGAGATGTATAAAACCCTAACAAAATGTAGCATTTAAGATGCCTTATAAAAAGTTCATGTGAGTTGGGGAAGGAAGACGTGTCGCACCAGCTGTTTATCTCAGCCTCACTGAGATAAAGTTCTGTAATATCATGAAGAAGAAAACTTTTTCTCAGGGCAGTTTGAAAATCTGAAAAACTATTTTACTGACCCTAAAATCTTAAAACTGTAGCTCAAAAATATAGGTAAATATTGAATTCTACAGGTACTTAAAGAGTCATATTAATCTTTATCCTAATTTTTATTCATATCCATATTTTACCTCTGACAGATCAGATGAATCCTGCTGAGGTGACCCACTGCTCATGACCAGGTGGTCACCAGTGACATTCTTAACAAAATGAGGAAAACCTCCTAAAACTTAGTGTGAAAGCTGTTGCTTTTATTCATCACTTCAATCAACACGAGGGAGGGACTTTTTCCACTTCAATGCCATGCAGACACAGACGCACACACACACACACACACACATACACCCACACACACGTTTATATTAGCGCCTCACCTCATCCAGCTGCATTCATTCAAAGCCCCTTCACCATGTTTCTCATTATAAACTGGTCAAAGCAAGTTCTGGACAATTAGTGCAGACTCAACCCGCTGCTCCATAAACAAAGTGTCAGACCTGGGCAACTATAAAATGGAAGCAAAATGCAGCAAAAGAGCGAAAAAAGGCAACTGGGCCAAAGAAAGAACAGACTAAGAACCTGCAGGACAGACAAGAGAACAATGGCTCAGAGAAGAATCAGCGGAGGAAAACTCTTCATCACAGGTGAGATGGTTTTTTATTTTATTTTTTTAACAAAAAAATTATTAATGCAATATTACACAAAACTAAGAAAATACATTTATTTCTGACTTTCTAAGCTGCAAGAACAAGAAACCTCAGAGTTCAAACCCACCTATGGAAGTCTGATGATCAGGAATGTTTCTTTAATATCTTTAAAAAATACATCTAACAGACATTTAGGTAATGCTTCTTCAATAAAAGATAAACCATAACAGTCAAAACCAAGCCCAGAGTTTGGCTGGAACATGAATTTCACACAATCATAGCTTTGAGCTATGATACAACGATTTCATGGTTTTTAGTTAAAATTAAAGCACAAACCTTTAAAATTTCTCATAATTCTAGAATGAAAAATCACTAAAACTAAGAATTTTTATGTGCTTATTGCATGCTTTTGTTGTTACATTTTAAACTGATTGAGTTATCAGCCTTTGGTTTCCACATCATCACAGTCTGTGCTTTTTTGCAACTAGAAGTCTTCTTTGCTGGGAGAAAACTCAGGGAAAAGTGTAGCAGCCTTTCTTCAGCCAGATGACTGGCAGTGCACAGCAACAGATGGGGAAGGGAGAGCGCTTCCTCTAAATGAGAAGCCTGAAACATGACTGAAACATTTTGTGACTGTCAAACTGCTACTTCTTTAAATGCTGGAACACCTTGATACCAGTAGTTAACATCTTCTTAGTGATAAGTAATAAAATTTACCAGAAACAAACCATATTTAGACACCAAAGCTGCAGAACTCAGAGTCTAAAAGCTGCCTTGTCTCTTGCGTCCTGCTCCAGTGGTGTACCTGGTGGCCATGTGCAGAGCCGTGCCCGTCAATGACCTGCTTGACCGAGCCTCACAGCGCTCCGACAAAATGCACTCTCTGAGCACACTGCTCACCCAGGAGATGGTAAGACCTCACTGCTACCTGATTAAACCCAATCAGATCACTTCTATGGCTTTGATTAGATGTCCTTGTGCTTGAGTGAACTCTTAGAGGACAACTGGTTCTTGATAATGTTCAGAGATGTTGTCTTCTGGACATTGTGATGATCACCCTTTTCTTCTCCTAGGACTCTCACTTCCCTCCTTATGGTAGGATGCAAATGCCTCGTCCTGCCGACTGCCACACCTCCGCTCTACAGACACCCAATGACAAAGAGCAAGCTCTGCAAGTATCTGTAAGTTGGTCTGGGTTTTGCTCTTTTGTGAGCTTTTCTCTACTGAGAGACTTGTCTTTGAACAACTTCCTCATTGTTCTTTCACATGCTGGCTTCTTCTCCAGGAGTCTGATCTGATGTCTCTGGCCCGCTCCCTGCTCCAAGCCTGGGTGGATCCGCTGGCAGTCCTGTCTACCAGCGCCATCACCTTGCCTCACCCATCCAAAAGCAGCATATCAAGCAAGATCCAGGAGCTGCAGGAGCATTCCAAAAGCCTGGGGGACGGTCTGGACATACTGTCTGGCAAGGTGGGCAAGACTTCTTACACCTAATGTGGTTTTTGATAAAATGCTCCCCATTTGTACCTCAACACTCTCTCTCTGTTCCAGATGGGTCCGTCTGCTCAAGCCATCTCCTTCCTGCCCTACACCGGCGGGACTGACCTGGGCCAGGACCGGGTCACCATACTAAACAAGTTCAACTTCCTGCTGTCCTGCCTTCGCCGCGACTCGCACAAGATCGACAGCTTTTTGAAAGTCCTTCGCTGTCGCGCAGCAAAGTTGCAGCCCGAGTTGTGTTAAGGCCAGCGTGACTCTGGGGGGAGTTCTGCTTCTTACTATCTACTAGCTTAGAGCTAGCACTTCAACACCATTCTAATTGTTGAGTAGTAGGTAGTGTAAGTTTTCAGAGGATGGAGATATGGAGGAGGTATATAGAAGACAGAATGTGGAACTTTTAGCAGTTACTCAAAACACTCAATGCCCAAATTATTTGTCGGGGTAAACCATAGGAATTTGGTCAAAAAGGACATTTTTATGTTTTTTTTCATAGGAACAGATTTCTCCTGTTAATGACATCATTTCCGCTGTAGTCAACTGTCGTCATTGCTGCCTTTTTTTTTTTACCGGGGCATTCTTTCCAGCTGGTCTGGCATTACAAATTGGCCATTGCTTCCTAACCTAACTCAGTAACTTCTGTATCATCCATATCTTGCCTCCTCCTCGTCTCGTCATTCTCTGAAACAGTTCTCCCCTCAAAGTCAGTCTCCCCAACAGCTGAGCACTGAAGCACAGGGTTTCTTCTTCTTCCCCAGTTTTACTCTGCAGGATTTGCACTTTAGATTTATTCCCAATTCAATGCAGTGCCTGTCACTGAATTGTTTCCTTTATGTCTGTTTATCAATAAATATTATTTCTTGCACAATGAATACTTGTCTTTTTTTCAGTCGAATATCAGAAAGGCGTCATTCCTAGAATGTATTACTTGTAGCAGAAACTGTCTCCATGGTAACATGAAGGATTTTTCTTTTTCTTGTTGGTAGTATTTATATCTGGAAAATAGCTCCATGGTTCTGATGATGCTTTTTGTTAAGTAAATGTTCACAGAAGGCCAAACTCAGGAGGTGAATTTGGTGATATTTACAATTGCAGGGATTGTACCAGAAGCACTTTGCTTCCATCTAGTGGTCAGAGTTATGGAAAGTTATGCCTAAATTTTGCCAATGTGCATAGTAATTCACAATAATATATGTAAAAAGTAATATATGAAAAATCTGTGAACCGTTTTTCACTGATGTAAAGACATGAAATTTTGAGTTCAGCAGCTGTTAACTCAACATTTCTGCCTTAGATTCCTCTGCAGTTGTTAGCCACGCTCTGTCAGTTTTCGTGGCCTACCACTGCAAGGCTGAATTGCTATTGTTTCACATTCTTAACACATTCTCTTTGTAAAAAGACGAGTAGCAACTCGACTGAGGTTTGATACCAAGAGATTTGGTATCAAAGACATTTCAAAAACACAAACTGTGTGTCAATTATAACCCCACAAACACAAATACGGCTCTTGAAAAACATACCTATTATTCTTTAGGACACCACTCACATATACATGTGATTTATATCACTAAGCTGCATTTAATTGTATTTTCAAATTAATTGATAATCAATAACATTAACATAATGTTCTAATCCTAAATTTTGTCTTTGATAGCTGGAAATTCATCATAGTTCACAAAAATAAAGGTTTGAAAACGTCTGTCTATGTGCCATTGGTCTACATAATGTGTTTTATTTGGTGAATTAACCGTAATAAAATAACTTTTCAGTAACCTACCTATCTGTTCTGGGGTGGTGGGGGGAGAAGGGGGGCTGGTTGCTAGAACAGACAGGTAGGGGCCGTGACAGAAGTTGCTCCGCCCCAGCTCAGCGACGCATCCCGGCGCTCAGCTGCAGCTCGGTATTCACAGCTCAGCCTGTTGTGGAAACACAGCTGACCGCTGCCGCAAGCCCTGTAAGCCGACACCTGTCTGCCGCCTCACCGCCCACCAAATGCGCCTGTTGGAGGTCCTGCGGAACTCCTCCTCGGACATGAGGAGCAAACAAAAGCGGAGCGGAAAGCCGCCGCTCCCCGACCGCTTCGACATGTCCAGCTTCGAGGTTTCCCTGCAGCAGCTCAACGACCTGCTGACGGACGACAGCGGCTTCTACAGCTGGCCCACCAAACACTTCCACGAGGTTTACCCGCGGATCTACATCGGCAACGCGTGAGTCCCTGCTCCGGACATACCAGAGCCATAGTTTATTCCATTTCTGCGCCATAAAAATCCATCTTTAGTGTGTCATAAATAAAGCAACCAGCAGTATTCATATTCAGGTCACGCTCGTTGAACCACTTCCACCGATTTCCTGTCATTATTCAAGACTCTTGTTCAATTTAACTGAATAAAATCGCCTTTTATCACGGTTTATTCCTCTTATTGCTTTGTAATTATTGTCAGTTTCAGCAAGTAATGGTTAAAGATATTTTGATGTTTAAAACTTATGTTGGATCTGTAGGATAAATGATTTGTTATAATATTACTGGAAAAATATAATAATAATAATAATAATAATAATAATAATATAACGATTAGTTGTGTTATCTCAGGACTCTCTACATCTTTCTAGAAAATGAATTCATTAAAGTGAGTGCAGCCCCACAGCCGTCTGTCTGCTGCTTCTCTTGTTTGTGGAATAAAAATATATACGTGCAGCGAAGAAATTATGGTCTGTGACCAACTGAGAACATCGTCTTCAAACCTAAAGGAGCTCAGATTAGACCAGGATCTTTGAGAGCAGCTGAAAATAGCTGCTGTGCTTCACCTGTCCTCTGTAGAAGGAAAACATCCCCGGAGACATGCTCCATATTTCACTAACTGTACTTACTGAATCCTATTCAAGGCTAAACTCGCCTCTCCATGCTAATCGCGCTGCAGCAGCACAGACACCCACAGTCCTAATTCCTAAAGACGTTCCATGAATTATTAAGATTTCCTGAAACACTGGAAAACTGAATGGCTATGATAGTCCTAGCACTGATCTGATTTTTGAAGAACCTAAATAACAGATTAAAATTATGCATATATTTGTTGTATTGAATAAATAGGCAAAAAATATAAAATGTATTCAATAATCATAATGGAAAATGTTGTTTATTTTGTCAATATGTAGAATTTGATTGAATTGTGATTACAGATCCTGCAACTACTTGGTTATAAATTTTAACCAAGTCGAATGCAGACACAGCTGTTCATTAATATTTTAAAAGTTTGTTAATTAATAGTTTTATCAATTTATTTTATGCTATTTTATGCTGGCTCTTCTCAGAACTTTGTGATCTTCATGAGCCCAAAATGAAAATGAGTTTGACACGCACACTGTAGAAACTCTAGAGAGGGAGCTGAAGATTAGGGTGATGACAAGTAGGTCAGCCAAACCCAAAGAGAGAGGAATTTATTAAAATAGATTTAACAGAGATTCTTGAGAATATGGATAAAGCACAAAATTTTAATAAAATATACACAAAATATATTTTTTTCAAATATCTGACTAAACTAACCTGGGTCATGTGAGCACAACAATGTATATTTTCCTTGTGTTTGCAGAATATTTTTTTATTTTAAACATTGTAGTAGGTGGATGGTGTCTTTAAAATTGCTTGTCCAGGAGCAGAACTCAAAACATTATAATAGTTTAAAACAATTAAAGAAATACTAAAATTATATATTATGACAATTAAGTATAAGTAGTCATATAAATAATTATAAAAGTATCAATACATTGAATTAAAAATCATTTTTATATATTTTCCAACTCCATTGAAATTTGTCCCTAGTTTTTTTCAACACCATCAGAAATGAAAAGAATGTAAAAAAATCAGGCATTATTGGGGGGCATCAGAACTTCTAAGGACCCCATGATCACTTCCTTTCTTTTCCTTTCCTAAGAGGGCTAGTTAGCGCTGGTTAGCTTATGTTATTCTTTAGTTTTTTCTTTTGTTTAATTCCTAAATTGCTCGTCACAACCATGATGTGTCAACACCATAACTGACAATTTAGAAAATCTTGATGAAATTTTGTGAAATAAAAGATTAATTTTGGTTTACTGTAAAGATTTCATGGACCTGACGAGCTACAATATGGCCTCCTTCAGAATAACATCATATAAATTGAGGTGGTTTGGCTTTTTGTGAACTCGGTCAGAGTTTTTGAGACTCTTTCAGTGAAATTGTTGACAAATCTCACTCAAATGTGCAATTAATTCATTTTAATATATTTTACATAAATTGCATTACTTCACATGTATCAAGTTTTTCTTTTTACTCACTAATTTGTCACCACCTTCAATTCTGTGTCAACTTCGTCATGCACTGTCAACTCCATCAGATGGCCTTTTTGTTGTTTTTTGTTTTAAATATTTTTTTTGTTGTCGTTTCTTGAGAAGCATTTGTCTGTAAAAATGAGTAAAATATCACTAATAGGGTCATTAAAAAATTATTTTATATTTATTTTTGTCAGATGGTGATGACAAAGTTCTGGGTCGGGTCGATTAAAAATGTAATTGTTAAAAAAATGTTGCAACTGGGAGCCTGCACCTTAGCATCTTTACATTTAAAAACCATTATTTGTCATATTTGCATACAAAAGGTTGAAAAATAATTAAAAAAAATTGGGGAAAATTAAAACCCATTTTGTCCCTATTCTCAAGAATCACTGGATAAACATAATGAAAGCTGGTACAGATACACATGCACCACAAAATAAAACCACCTGGAAAGGCAGATAACTGTGGTTCTAGAAAGTACTGACTCTGATGAGTCGAACAAATTCAGATTTTTGTTTGTAGAACATTTTGAAAAGCACGTATCACTGAATTATGTTCGGCAGAGTGAATGCAGGAACAAATTTCTTATAAAACATATTCACACTCAACTGTCTTTTCAAGAGGAAAAAAAAGACTTGAAATTATCACGTCTTCTCCAAAAACCATAAATACAGACAAAGTGGAGCTTGAGATGGAACATTCCAGAAGAAAATACACTTCTCAGCTTTTCATGGCAAAATTAAAAGTATTAAAGACAAACTCTAAGGTCTCATTTTCTTCTTATAATTCCACCTACGTTTAAAAGGATTCAGAAGAACAGTGGTCATGGTTGCCAGGGAACCACTAAATTTAGGACGGTGGAGCTGGGTGAACAGAAGACGCGCCCACGCCTGGCTGGCTGGCGGATGTTTTGATCTCTGCTGTGTTGCCTTCAGTCTCCACTGACTATTTTTAGCTCTTTGGGTTTGAGAGGATGAAGGTGTGAAGCAACGCAGCAGCAGAGGTTCACAGTTAAATGGAGCGCGTCTTTGTTCCAGCACAAAAGGGACGCAGGGAGAAGACGGAGGAGGGAAGAACGAGTCCTGGTCCTCCAAAAGGCTAACAACACGCCGGCATGAAGGAGACTGAGATCTGTTCATATATGTTATGTTGGATGTTTAGGTCATATGTTGAATTTTTTTTCAGGGGTAAAAAACACAGTGAAAAGCCTCAATTTCATGTTCATATGTGCTTCAGCTTGAGTTCAGCTACGGTCTGACAGATAACATGTTTGGTGAAAGCAAAATATTGATTGGCATCAAAATAAGTCCTGCAGCTCTAAGGCAGGGAGCCAGGGCATCAAGTACAAAGGTTTCCATGGAAACGGCTTGAACAGGAACAAATCTATGGCTATAATCACTACATCTGATTTTTTTTTTTTTTTTTGCTCAAATGTGACCCACACCCGACTTTTTAACGGCAGTCTGAACGGTCCAGTCCAAAACCAAAACTCAGACCTAAACCACGTCCATATGTGGAACTAAACTTGTTTTCAAACAGGGGTGCACCGAGTTCCTTAATTTTGGGAGAGCAGTGATCGGCCGATACTTAAATATGAAGTCGATCTTATTCAGTGATCCTATCGTCTAAAAATCAGCCACTGTCCTCTTTAGCTCTGCTGTTACAGGTTTGACTGTTGGCCCCGCCCACCGGGTCGCATCTGCATGTTTGCGGTTAACAACAGTCACCCCACTGTTACCAATTCAGCAACTTTTTTGTTATGTTTAGCAACATTTCAGACACAAAAAAAATCTGCATCTGCCAAATCTAAACTGGCAGGTTCAGACTTTGTAAAGATCGGTAACCAGCGATCGGCCAAACAACTGCGATCGGTGCATCCCTAAAATTCAATTCAGTAAAATTCATAATCTTAAGAATGCTCCTCACAGATTTACCTTCTTATTTAGATTTGTGGCGACTAACGTGATGCGCCTCAAGCGCCTGGGAGTCACTCACATCCTGAACGCAGCAGAAGGAAACTCCTACATGCACGTCAACACCAACGCGGAGTTCTACATGGGCTCAGGAATCACCTACCACGGCATCCCGGCCAACGACACCGACCACTTCGACATCAGCGTCTACTTCGAAGAGGCAGCGGACTTTATCAAGAAGGCCCTGGCCTACAAAAGTGGAAAAGGTGCAACGTAGCAAACACAAACTCTGACACGCATCACTTCACTAGAAATAAGATGAATCTGAAACTTTTTGACAAACGTTTTTGTTTTCACTCTGAGGTGTAGTTTGCTTTCCATCAAACTGAAATTTTTTGCTTTTTTTCCGTCTCCTCCAGGTAAAGTGTACGTGCATTGCAGAGAAGGCTACAGCCGGTCGCCCACCTTGGTCGTCGCTTACCTCATGCTTCACCAAAAAATGGACGTCCACACCGCTCTGGCCATGGTGCGGCAGAAACGAGAGATCGGACCCAACGACGGCTTCCTGCGGCAGCTCTGTCGGCTAAACCAAAGGTTGGCCGCCGAGGGGAAACTGTGGAACAAATGAGAGACGCGAGTAAACAGAAATGTGTCGTAGGAAAATGAAGTATGCTCAGCTGTACTTTGCTTGCTTTTCGCTTGTTTGAAGCTTGAGTGGCCCTCAGGCCGGTGAGGGAATGCTCAGAACAAAGTGAAACGTTTTGACCGAGGGTGATAACAGGAAGTGTTGTATCTACTGTAGATTAACACATACACGCACACACACTGCCCTGTGTTGTGTCTTAGTTATACTGAAATGAACATACCTCTGGGTCATACACTAGCCGACTCACCTGATCCATTCAGATCAGGTAAAAAAAAAAAAATCTCCAATTTTTTATTGTGGTGTGAATTTAAAAAAATTCTTCCAGACTTTCTACTTTACTTCAGCTAAATTGGAAAATTCACCTATTCATTTATGAAGAGTTCTAATGACGACAAAACTAAAATAATATATGTGTACTGTCAAATAACTCAAAGTTAGGTTAGGTGAGTTTGCATGAAATGACCCTTTATCATAAACATTGCTTATAACTTGTTTAACGTAGAACGGGTTAACTATTGTTACATATTCTCTGAATAACAGATTTATTACAGTTCAGTAGTTCTTTATCATATTCTGTATGGTTTGTTGTGTTTTCTTGATGATTATCAGTTTAGTTAATAGGCATATAATACAGTTATTATAAGTAGTGAGACTTTAGAGTTACTGTCCCATCCAGTCTAATTTGTCCTCCACCCTTCTAGCCATGGGCCCCTCATATTGGCCCCTGTCCTGCTAACACTGCCTACTGTCTCAGTCACAGCCCCTCCCACTGTGATTTGTAATGTGGAAAACTACAGGATTTTATTACAGTATTTTTGTCTAATGTCTCTTCTGGACTCTTTGAACAGTATTGCACTCACGTTTAGAAATCTGCCTCAGATGTATTTCTGAATTATTTCTTGTGGTTTCTGTGCTTTACAAAGAATTTATCACTTTTACACAGAAAACAAAACAGAATTTATATTGATGAAGAGAATGTAAAACAAACAATATTGTTTTATAGAATTAGACGAACGCTGAAATTGGCCTGGTAACCATGACAATAGCCATTTTAAGCTCAACTGCATTCACGGACAAAAATACAATATTGAATTAGTATAAAATTGTCATGGACAAGGAAATATGTAAGGGGAGAGAAAAATTAGTAAATCGTAGCTTTTTGATGTTGGTCTGGCCATGAAACAAAAAATCCTTAAATTCTTTGCTTAAGAACACGTGGTTTTTATAAATAAATTAATTAGATTATTACTATAGTAAATGAAAACAAATATAATATTGGTGCGCAAAAGACACACAAAGAATAAAAAAATGAGTTTAAGCCATTTTTATACAAAGAATCTAGTAGACAATGCCTTTTAGCTTAGCATAAACTCTGCATTTTGTAGTTTGCGATAAGCCGACAAGCCTAAAACCAGTGAAGTGTTTAATGGTGACATTAAACACAGAGTTTAATGTTGTAAATATCACTCTCCAAAACAACAAAATTATCCTAATTTTGTAATTAGGGTTATTAATAGCTAAATAATTCGAATAAAGAAATGACTTTTAGCTTAGCGTAAGTACTGCGTTGTTGTGTTTGGGTAATTAGCCTAAGTAGCCTAAAACCAGCTGTGTGTTTGGTGTGAAAAGATGAGAAGTGTAGCAATTTATTCCTCTAGCTCTAAAATTTCCGTAAATATGTAAGTACTGTGTATCAGATTAGTTCTTAATTAAGCTGTTGTAGCTTAGCTTAAACATTAGGTTTTAGAGTCTGTGTTAAGCTAACTAGCCTAAAGGCAGCTTTATTTTTTGTGCTTACGCATAAGAGAGGTAGCTTTAAAAGACAGTATTTCTAATAATATTAACATAGTTAACTGTTCACTAATTTGCCAACTACTAAGTAAAATGTCAGTTAAAGACCTGCAATAAGAAAAGGATTCCCATACAGCAGTGCAGCTCTACTTCGAATGTAACATCACTGCTGCCAGAATGTCAGAAAGTCAAACTGCAACTTTTTAACTTTTTAGTCAACATCTTTTGCATAGTAGAGTGTTTACATGTTTGTATTTTTGACATTTTAAATGCAGTTTTATATTGTTAAGTTGCATGCTTTGTGATATTTGTCAGCCAAAGTGTTGCTTACAGTCCTTAATGGACACACTTGTGTCTCTGTGTGTTAATGTGCATTACTGAGTGTTCATTATTTGTCACAGTGAGCACACTGTGACAAATAATGTCACTATTGTCACTAATGTCACTCTATTGTGCCTATATCTTGTGAATCATGATGTACTTTACTGCTGCTGTAGCCTAATTGGTCAAATCAGAAGACTTAGATTTTGACTCAGCTTTGATGAAGTTCACTTTATCTGATGACACTTGGGATTGTGATTGTTCTCTTTTCAAACATAAAATAATAATTTAAAAAAATACAGTCTTTATTTCTTATTTTTTGATTTATTTTATTTAATTTTATTTTTTTACATTTCCTTGTTCACTTTTTATCCATGAAGTGAGGCAAAACAGGTATTAGTCTTCCATTGTCAATTTGTTTGAAACTTACTACACTAGAATTTGACAGGTTGACTTTATTCAGTTTTGAATAAAGTCAACCTGTCTTTCTCACTGTCTACATTTTAATGATGTAAAGCCCCTGGAAAACGTCCCAGTTAAACGACATTTAACTAAATTTCTACAGGGTTTAGAGTCCCAGTTGACGGCGTTTCAACTAAAAACATAAAGGTTGTAGTCCTTGTCAAACGGTGGTTTTGACTAAAGTCCCAGAGGGTTTGAGTCCCAGTTAAACGACGTTTAACTGAAGTCCTAAAAGGGGTGCTGGTTTTAATGTTTTTATCTGTTATAATCTTTTTCAAAATCTCTTTCCCTTTCTCACTGTTTACTCTATGTCACATGCTGTTTGCATTTTTATTATGTAAAGCACTTTGAAATGCCTTGCTGCTGAAATGTGCTATACAAATAAAATTTGATTGATTGATTGATTGAAAATAGCAGGACATGACTAACCATGTTGTCCTGAAGAGGGCGATACAGGATTGCTTTGGTTTTGCTTGGATCAATACGTTGTGCCAAATAGTCCATGGGCCAAAGGCCAAAATTTCAAATTTTGGTCCATCTCAGGGCGACAAAGTCTATCCATTTGTTTTTATTATTTTTTTTTTAAGATACATGTCTCTAGATAATATTTTGGTATGAAAGTCCTTCCAAAGTGGTAGCTGAGTCATCGTTATCAGCTCATATGGATAAATTCTATTTTTGAGAAACTATTCAAAAAAACTGTTAGGTTCTTGAATGAGACCCACAGAAAAGTGAAAAGTAAGAGCTACTTCTCAGTCCGACGCTCCAAACAACGGCTGTAAACAGCATAATGAGAAGCACAGACGTGCTGAAGGCAGAGTGTCAGAAAGAGCAGGAGCTTCTTAAAGAGACAAGCCCAATTTCAAGGCATTATATTACAAATTTCTTTTAACTTACTTTTTGATATACAGCAATTTGGAACAAAAGAAGCTACTTGACAGTGCTATAATATGACTCTATACTGCTTCTTTAAAGTAATTTATGATACACAAAATACGTTTATCATAAACTTATAACTACTCTCTTCTTTAGTGACTGAAGCATTAATAAAATCTTGACGATGAAGGTATTACTACTTTGAGTCCGCCACTAGAGGGCAGACTAGTACTTCAAACGGATCCTATCGATCCCTGCGACTTTATCAAGGTCTCTTGTTCATTAGAACGATCCCATCTCCCCTGCATTAAGCTTGTTGATGTGTGTAATTCAATAAAACATTCTCCATTGCTCTAATCACACACTCATATTTCGAGCGTATTTCTTATGTAACAGAATTTCACTGAGCGGAATCAAAACTCAAAGTTTTAACAGGATCCATGATATCTCTTATTAAACACGTGTGCATCTGCAGGACCCTTGACATACGCTCACCTCTGCCCTCCCTCCTGTATTATCTCTACCCACCCAACTGTTATTTGGCTGACCGAGTTGAAGCAAGGACATGTCTGCCAGGGTAGCAGGGTAATGCTCTTACGTAACACCAGTCTACATGAATGGATCAGCGGGGTGGGGCAGCCACGGGGTTTAGTGTCCAATCTATTTTTGGGAAATTCTTCTCGAACTGATAGAAATACATTAGCTATAAAGTGGGCCGCACACAGCCAGTGGGCCAGTTATCAGAAAACGACAAGGCTATGAAATGACTTTAAGGCTGCAGTATGTCACTGTCATAACTAATATTTGTTCACATATTTATTGAAACTGTCACTATATGACAACAATATGGTATGAGACAGATAATCTGCGAATCAAACTGAGCTCCTCTGCCAGTAGTTCTAACTAGAAACAACCAATCAGAGCCAAGAGGTGGAGCGTCTTAGCAGAGCTTGTGAATGCTAATGCTAATTAGCATGGCAAGGATGAGATAAACAGTTCTCCTTTAACAATGAGTTTTGTTCCCACCATTAGCACATTTAGTAGCATGCATGAGGGTGATTGACAGCACCAAGCCCCTCCCTTCTGGCTCTGATTGGTTGTTTCTGGTCAGTGAGTTTCTTCAGACAGCAATAGCAGCTCAATAAATACATAAATTGCTTGACAAATGAAAACAAGTTCAATAATTTCCATTTACATGATTTGTTTTTCTCTTTTCCCTCCTTCTACCAAAAACTGGATGACAAAAGTCTTCAGATTGGTGTTTCAGTTTCAGCTCGTCTCTCTTTTTTTCCTAAAGGACAATTCTGTTTACAGAGACGTCACAATTCGTTTTATTTGTTGTTTCTGTTTTGCTTATTTATTTTGAATATTTAAAATGTCCGGTGTTAAACGGTCATTAAAATTGAAAGTTTATTGACCTTGGAAAATGTGTTCTTGGGTTATTAATGATCATATTTGAAAATGATCTCAAAACAACAATATTATTGTTTATCACAATAACTTCTGGGGCAATTTATTGTCCAGCAAAATGTATTACCTTGACAGGCCTAATCATGACATGGTGATATGTTTTGACATATTTGTTGGAACTATTTTTTTAGTTAAATTTACATACTGCAGCATTAATGTATAAGAAATGGTATGTTATGTGAAAGAATCGATCATTCATGCTAATCTGCAACATAAAGAAACTCAGAAGCAATGTCTACTAAAACCCGCTCTATCAAACCCATTTTAGGGACTCCCTGGAAGCATTTTTCCCTTACAGGAAAAATCTGTAATGGATGTCCTGGCCTGTCAGACTGCATCTCTGTGCAGGGGTGTGAGCCTCTCTCACTGGCCCTCCACACACACACACACACCCACACACATACGCACGCACGCACGCACGCACACACACACAGCAGTCTTTATGCACACACATGCTATCTGTGTCGGTCTGGGCAGAGACGGATTTTTGGATTGGTGGAGAGCAAAGCTGCTCACTGTTACATCATCTCCACCACAACAAGCTAAGAGCAAATTTGACGTCGTCTGGCTGCCATGACAGCGAAGGTTTGGGAATAATTCCGTCTGCCTCATTACAACGTAATCAGTTGGGTAGGTTCATGCACACTTTTGATTATAAATGTAAAATTACCCCCTCCCCCCCACCCCCAAAAAATGTTGGTTAATATTTCAAACATGTTGAAACTTTCACTTAAAGCGCCTTGGTTCCCTTTCTGTAATGTTGTGTTACTGTTGGTTTTATAAAGACTTAGATGACTGACAACTGGATGCAGGATCCTTCATGTCTGCCACCGATAACAGATATATAATGTGTGACTTAATATGTGGCTTAATGGAGACGTTTGTGGATTTGGTCCCTCTAACAATACAAACTGGAGTTTCTCTGATTGGAAAACTGTTGGCTGCAGTTAAAGCTGGAAGTCTTTTAGCTTCACATCGCTACAAGATATCTACATCTAGAAACTGAAATTCTAGCCACAAGTCTTTGGACTTTAATTGAACCATTCTAACATGTGCCAATGCTTTGGTCAAACACATTCCACTGTAGCTCTGGCTCTCTGTTTAGGTTCAGTTTCCTGCTAACAGCTAGCCTGACTGTTGCCTTCCTACACAATTCTGCTTGATTCTCATCTCCTTCCAGTGCTCAGTCTGGGATTTCTCCCAGTGACCTTGATTTGTCCAGTAGAAATTCTACCTGGTCAATCAGTAAACAGAAGGAGAAGTTCTGATCGATGACGTTGATTTTCTGAGCTGTTTTAGAATTGTAATCTGGAGGATGGTTGTAAACAATGCAGGAATTTCCAGTAAGCTTCATAGCGTCATACATAGGTCACGAGCAAACCTCAATAATTGGGTAACAATAACATTTTAACAGACTTCACACCTCCAACATCGTTTCTCATCAGCAGGTGGTCCAGATCTTCTGGATGAAGCAAAGTGTAGAACAAGGTGCTGATTTTTACCAGGCTAGCTAAAAGCTAAACCTTCATCCTTCAACTCTGACCGTCTTCACACTCCCTTGTTAATAAAAGCCTTCATACCGGATGAGGCTACCACCACATGACTTTGGGGACGGTGTGTTCAAGGTGATGTGCAAAGTTGGTTTTCCTATTTAAACGTTAAATGTTGCCCTATTCGTCCTCATGTCTGCTGTGTTCCCCCTCTACATGGTGTGTGACAAACTACAAGCAGGACGTCTGTCTGTCTTTCCACTATCACTTTCTTCTTGTCAGATTTGTGAAGTCTCCAGCCAGCAGATGTCCTAGAAACTGATTCTCTGATCAATGCTGTGCTTGTCTGGTGAACTGCTCCCTTCAGGTTGGGTGTAACTTGGCATCTTGTCTCTGGTTGATGAAAGGATCAAGCAATGGACGGACGGAATGAGGTCTCATCAACTGTGACACAGGCACTGCTCCAGACTGTTGGTGTGTAGGAAAAGCTGAGTATGATCAGACCTTCATGATCTGATCATACTCAGCTTGGTGGTTTGGAGCCGGGCTGTCTTATTTCCATTTTTAGACGATGTGACTGAACAGAGCTCTGTGAAATGTTCAGAGTTTGGGAGGTGAACTTTGAAGCCAGTTTGGTGCTGGATTTAATTTGGGGGTGTCAGAATAAAGAAGGGAGAATATAAACTCAACTTTCAATTATCTTCGTAGACTTCAAAGTAAGCAAGTGAATGTAAGGATGTGGGTTAATGACTGATAAACATCTGCTTTCAAATCACATCAGAATGCAGAATAATTCCAAACCCTGAAGATTCTTGGCTCCATTAGGAGGTTTTAGACCAGTGGTCCCCAAACTTTTTCCTGCGAGGGCTAAATAACTTTTCCCTTCTCTGGTGGGGGGCCGCAGGTTATTTGGGGGGGATGCGTTTCTCGATTGATTTTTACCGAGAAAGCACATGGGCAAAACCCATGAGTGAAACGGTCACTGGGACTGACAAGTATATTCCATTGAGGGAATGTAACTTTAACATATTAATTTCTCATATGTTAACATAAAGGCTTGGTTTGAAGTATAAGCTGCTACTTACAGGAATCGCTTCGAAGAACTCGACCTGGAATGCGGCGTTCATAACAGACACGTGTGTTCATCTGCTCTACCGCTACCAAACAACCGTACTGATTAAATAACATAAAAGTCAAGCAGTTCCCTAAAAGTCCAACAGATGGCAGCAATGCGCCCCACAGTTTACAGGACACACTTCCTGCTAAAGAGCCCCCTGGTGGTTGAAGAAAAATCCACATATAAATCGGAAAATACAAGAAATGAAAAAAAAATCTGAATACTCTGGTATTGTTCGGCGGGCCGGATCCGCCCCGCGGGCCGTAGCTTGGGGTCCTCTGTTTTAGACCAATAACATCTCATCTCATCCGTTCCATTATCTGGGATCAGAATTGAAACAGGAAGTGTTGTCATACATATTGATCATATAAACGTTGCCAACATTGATTACGTATTGATTGTGTGATGGCAGTGTTGGTCTCTGTGGGTTGATAATGTACACTCTCTGTTCAAACAGCCAGTCCTTCTCATTGTGAAAGAGGGAATATAAATATTTAGATGGCTAACAAAAGGTTACCTAGCTCACTAACTAAAGCCAGCTTTCTAGCTTTAGTTA